>NC_041395.2:323024531-323139531 GCF_900747795.2 Erpetoichthys calabaricus
AAAGTCATCTAATATGGTATTGCAAACGGCAGCGGGAGCGTTTCTATAAACTCAATTTAAACTTACTGTTTACACCGTGCTTTGAAGATGCATAGTATGCGACACGTGTTTCGCCGTAATTGTGGGCTCATCAGGAGTACACACTCACTGCACTTTCTTACGGGAATCGATCCTTGGACGTAGAGGCGAAGCCCCTAACGTTGTGCCACGGCGTGAGGTTCGTTCATTTGACAGCATATAGATCGGGGTAATTACATTGCAGGCATTCGTAGTCTGATTCACAATCTGATTGTATGGGTGGTTACCTACCAGGTAACGCTTGTGGTTGGTGAGCAAGTCGGCTAACTTCTGCCACGGTGCCCTCTTTCAGTTGCGAGAAGCAGATCATACAATGGTTGAAATAGTTTAATATATATAGCAAAATCACCGCGCTTCGCAGGGGCGAATATGGTATTGCAAACGGCAGCGTTTCTATAAACTTAAAGTTACGGTTTATACCGTGCCTTGTTTCATATTCTTTTCCTACCTTATCAATTGTGTAATGTGTTTTTTGAACAGGTTTGATTCATGGAAGAGATCACTCCTGCTGCGTTCAGTCACTTCACGTGAGCCACTGTCTTGTGTGATGTTGCGATGTCCACTGGTTTATTTAATGTTAGCTAAGACCCGGCAGTTAAAAGTTTCTCGCTACAGCAATTTTAACTCTGTTACAAAGTGATGCAAACTCTCGTTTATACCTCGTGTCTTCTCATTAAACTTGTATCTCGCGAATATGGCATTGCAAAACGGCAGCGGGAGCGTTTCTATAAAGTTAAGGTTACGGTTTACACCGTGCTTTTTTATACCTCGTGTCTTCTCATTAAACTTGTATCTCGCGAATATGGTATTGCAAACGGCAGCGGGAGCGGTTCTATAAAGTTAATTTAGACTTACGGTTTACACCGTGCTTTTTTATACCTCGTGTCTTATGAAGATGCTTGTATGCGTCACTCACTCGCTTCTTATTGTTTCGCTGCCTTGTCAATTGTGTAATGAATGTTTTCTTCTGTGCTCTTTGGGGCTCCTCCTTCTTTTCTACGTACTGAGTTCACAGTCAGTTCACGTGATTACGTGGGAGGCGTGATGACGCGACACGCAACTCAGTCTCCTACGGCCATCTTGCTGCCTACCATTACAGTATATGGACAAAAAAGAGGTTCCAGTTATGACCATTACGCGTATAATTTTGAAATGAAAACTGCCTAACTTTTGTAAGTAAGCTGTAAGGAATGAGCCTGCCAAATTTCAGCCTTCCACCTACACGGGAAGTTGGAGAATTAGTGATGAGTGAGTCAGTGAGTCAGTCAGTCAGTCAGTGAGGGCTTTGCCTTTTATTATTATAGATATACAGTGGAACCTCGGGTCACGACCGTAATTCGTTCCAAAACTCTGGTCACAACCCGATTTGGTCGTGACCCGAAGTAATTTCCCCCATAGGATTGTATGCAAATACAATTAATCCGTTCTGGACCGTACGAGCTGTATGTAAATATATATATATATTTTTTAAAGATTGTTAAGCACAAAAATAGTTAATTATACCATAGAATGCACAGTGTAATAGTAAACTAAATGTTTACTTACTTCTGTAATGTTTATTTCTTCTGCTTGGGCTCTCTTGCTCGCTCACGCTCTCTCTCCCATCTCTCTCGCTCGTGCTCTCTCTCTCTCTTGCTCGCTCACGCTCTCTCCCTTGCTCGCTCGCGCTCTAGCTCTCTCTTGCTCTCTCCCGCTCTCTCTCTCTCTCTCTCTCTCCCGCTCGTGCTCTCGCTCTCTGTCTCTCGCTCGCTCGCGTTCTCGCGCTCTTGCTCTCTCTTTCTCTCACTGCACAGGGAATGCACAGGGAGAGACTGAACACGTACGGAAATCATTGGTGCGTACAAACTGGAAGGGAAACTGGCTTCTTCGTCACCTGAGTGTGTGGTTGTGAAAAGATGCAAAAGTTTGGCGAACTTTTTGATCATGACCCGATTTGTATGTGGTCCGAGACGTTCGTGACCTGAGGTTCCACTGTATATATATATATATATATATACACACTAGCTGTGTAAGCCTGTGCTGTAAAAAGCCCGGGCTCCTAGAAACCATGGATTCTGGCACTTAAATCAATCAAAGCATCAGTTGTGCATTAGTGGTTAAGGTTCTCATTTCTCTGCAGTTTTGTTTTGCAGACATGTTCGCCTTCATTGTCTATCAGCGGCTAAGAGAGCTACTCTCTCCTCAGAGGTTTCGTTTTGCTGATGTGCTCGCCTCGCTTGTATATTAGCGGCTAATCAAATTTCTCTCATTTCTCATTGGTTTCACTTTGGCAACAGAGTCGCTTTCTTTGAACTTCACGCAGAAGCCTTGCACTTCCGGGTCGGACAGACAGACATACCAGATGGACGTCCCACCCAGGATGGAGATGGATCCCTTACCCAACTGGGAAAGAAGGATGAAGTGTGCGCAATTCCCAGCTGGGACACCTTATGATTCCTGCTGTGAGTGGGATACCCGAAGGCTACAGGAACCAGTAAAAGAGGACAGCAGGTAGACGTTTATTCCCCACTATAATAGTTGGCAGTGTCCCTCATACAGAGTACCAGTTTAGACACCCGCAGGGCTGCATGGGAGTTGGAGTCCGGAGGTTCAGCCAGACACCTACTTACATAATGGAGAAGCTTCAGATGACCAAATTCACCAGACAGCGGATCATTCATACAATGCTGTGTGTATTAGTCTCACTATCTGTGTCAACATCTGATGACCAATTCACATTGTCACCACTATCACTTGATTCAACTAATGGTTCAGTTTCATATTATTCTGAAACTGGCTTTACAGCTTCTCATTTACATGTCATTGAGTTTTGTTTGGCGGCTCCACCCCACTCATAAATATTTATAAGTTAACTTAGAGTGGCAAAACACATAGAAATATTTGTCATTTTCTGCAGCAAAATGTTGTTTATTCCACTAGATGGCAACAGAATACTGTCCTGAGAGTTATTCAGGCTTTGCACTTGTACCTGCATCTATTCCAGGTTCCAAAAATCAAGCAGTTATTGAGTTGGCAAGGAAGGATCCAGCATGAGTCAAACACGTAACAAAAGAAAATTCTCTGACCAATAAGGTTTGTTTTAAAAGTTTAGTGAAAATGTAAGAAGGAACAGATCACAAAAATTCAGAAAAAAGTTATTACACATGCAGAATAAAAGGCAAAAGTAGAAAAAAGGTTTCTTCTACAATTTCAGCTTTTTCTTGTTAAACTTCAGTTACTTTCAATACTTAAAAGTTGTGTTATTTCTTTGTGGCAAACTTACATAAGCTTCACTTAATACATTCAGTACGTTTTGTAAGTACATATGGTAGGGTACGGTACAGTTTGAAACTGTTTGCCCTCCATGCATTACCAACTGCAAGGCAGATCACAAACTGGGACTAATCTGTAGTCAGAAGGACAAGAAATAATTAGAATATTCCATTTCAATTTAACTTGTGGGTGTGTGTGTGTGTGTGTGTGTGTGCAATAGAATACCCCATAGAGTATGCATTAATAAATAGGCAAACCTTTTAACATGCGGTAACTAAGGAAATACTTCTATCAATTTAACATAACCTAAACTAACTAACAAATGGCTCATAAAACACTGTAAAGTGGACCATTAGATATCGCCCCAATTATGACTCAGGCTTAACCATAAAATTTGGAGCCCCAAGTCTTGCTTAGGATGGGATTTACACCAAGGAGGTTAAAGAAAAAAGTAATCACAAAAAGGCACAGCAAAACAAAGTGCAAAAATAGTTTTTTAAGCAAACAAATCTAGAATGTCAAGATGCAGTAGCTTAACCCAAATCGAGGGTCAAAGCCAGAGAATCCAAAAACATAAGCACCAAATGAGAAATGGGAATCGATTACCAAAATGTAATGCTGAACCTCACTCTTCAGTTTTGGCTTAAGAACTGAGGGGGAAAAACTCCGGCTGCCTAATTAAGGTGGCCCTACTTCCTTATGCTCCACATACAAGAAGCAGGGCAGATAATCAAAAACATGAAATATATGGTGTAATATAATAGAACCGGAGGAGATTACTAACTACAGTGCTGCCATTTAGTGGATAGCCATAGAATTTTTTTTTTGGAAATAAAAGCTTGCAGAAAATACTGTTATAAAAAGACAGTCTGTAATGATGTCATCGTGAAAAAGGTATGAAGCTGCTGATGTTTTGATATTTTGATGGTAATGACAGCGATCAACTGTAACAATCAATTGGATGATATGGAACTTGCAGACCCTGGCACTGATGTGGATTGCTGCCCTGAAGGTGTTTCTTCGTCATGAGGTATCCAATGACTCTCAGGACAGCATTACATCGACATTCTGCCACCCACTGAGTGCAGTCAGTAACTACGTTGTGTAACAAACGTTGACAACACATAAAAAAATTGTTATATTTACGACACATGTGCTTCTAAGTCTGCAAGGTGCCATGCTTCTAGGACTCTCATTCAAATGCAGACTTTTAGTCATGTTGCTTGTGAAAATATAGTTTCTTTACATTTAAAAAAAAAATTTTTATTAGGATTTTAGAGAACATCAAAACCTGTATGTTTTAACTTCAATTTTAAGGATTATTTATGGACATTTACTATCATTTTAACATCCACATGATCACCTGTTTTATATGCTGGAATATTTATTAAACTGCACTGCACAATTTGCACTTTAGGGACTTTAGACCCTGTTTGATTTTATTAAATACGTGCACAAAGCACATTTGCACCTACCTATTGCCTATTTGTGTCCTCATTTGTCCGTCTCATAATCAGCCATGTTATTGACTGTTCTGAGGTCAAGAACCACAACGGCTGCTGTACCCAACCAGGACCACCACAGTTTCATGAGATGGTTCCATGGCAATACATTCTTTCTCAAGGGTGTGTGTCTGGTGTGCAAGCAGCCACACCTGAGCAAGCAGGGAGTAAATGGTTTTAACAAATTCAATGAGGGAGCAATTTTTCAATGTTGTATTTTATCCAAGGTTCCTCCCCTGGCTGGGGTTCAAATGCCATTAGTATGTCTTTGTTGTTCATGTCTGATTCTTTTGTTTGTGTTAATATTGTTAGAATTATGATATTGATTATGTTTTTTATTAGTCTGCAGAATTATTTGGCTTTTTTGTGCATAAGCTGCTTCTGTTATGTTCCATGTGGGTGGTTCCCCCGGAGGCGGGTCCACCTGTCCATCACTGCAGGAGGCTGCACTCCTACAGTCTCTTTCAGTTCATTTGAAATAGCATTGTGAGTTTTCATGTACTATTGTGATTTACTGGATTTTTTACTGTTTTTATCCTGTTTGGCGCCACCATGAGTGGCAGCCTTTCCAGCAGCTCCCTGTACGACTTTATATTTCTACCTTTTTCTGTATCTTACTGGTCATTCCTACCACTTTATATTATGTGGACTTGTTTCCTGGACACTTTTTACTACTTGGAAATGGATTTTTATGCGCTGAGACTTGTCTATGCAGGTAGTCAACTTCAAGCGCTGAGAACAAAGGCCCGTGCTGGTGTGGTTCCCTATTTACCTGATGAAGTAAGAAGGTCGTATCGTGGCAGCAGTGCACTAAGCTAAAGGCTAAGCGGCTAGCGAGGAAGTGGTGATACAAGCCTTCGGTGCCTTCTGTGATCCTGGGAAATGTGAACTCACTACCAAATAAGATCGACGAACTGGCTGCACTGGTGAAAAAATTTCAGAACCTACAGAGAATGCAGTTTGCTGTGTGTTTGTGAAACGTGGCTAACAACTAACATCCCAGATGCTAACGTGGAGCTACCCGGGTTTAGCACAGTTAGAGCAGACAGAGACGCAAATACCTGCGGGAAGCGGAAAGGAGGAGGACTCGCTCTCTATGTGAATACAAGGTGGTGCAACCCTGGAATGTAAACGTCAAAATCTCCACTTGCTGCAGGGACATCGAACTGTTGGCCGTAAGTTTTCGTCCCTATTACTTGCCGAGAGAGTTTGGACATGTCATTGTTGTTATTGTTTACATCCCTTCTCGGGCGGACGTGGAGATAGCAAGTGACATCATCCATTCTGCTGTTGCTAAACTACAAACACAGCACCCCGAGGCACTTGTGCTAATCTCTGGAGACTTTAACCATGTGACGCTGGACAAAACATTACCTGCCTTCTCCCAGTGTGTGGATTGTAACACCCAGGGAAATAGGACTATTGACCTACTGTATGCAAATGTTAAAGACGCATACAGCGCCACCCTGCTGCCTGCGCTTGGGAAAGCAGATCATAACCTGGTTCTGCTTCAGCCTCACTGCAAACCAACAGTGAGGGTCCTACCTACAACCACATACTCATTCAGGAAGTGGTCCCCTGAGGCAGCGCAGGTTCTGAGAGAATGCTTTGGAACTACGGACTGGGATATCCTGCAGGGATCATATAGTGAGAACATTGAGGAAGTTGTTCGGCTATGCTTACACTGCACTACTAATTACATCAACTTCTGTATGGACATTGTAGTTCCAGTAAGAACTGTACGCTGCTATGCTAACAACAAGCCATGGATTACAAGTGACATCAAGGGCCTTTTGAACCAGAAGAAAAGGGCTTTTAAAGGCGGTGATCAGTATGAGCTCAAGCGCGTGCAGAAGGAACTCCGAGTCCAGCTCAGGGTGGCGAAGGAGCAGTACAGGAGAAAGCTGGAGCAGAAGTTGCAGAATAACAGCATGAAGGAAGTGTGCGATGGGATGAAGATCATCACTGGCTGCAGCTCAAAGCGGGGTGCCACCATTGAAAGAGACATGGAGAGAGCAAACCTGATGAACAACTTCTTTAATAAGTTTGACTACCCTAACTCACTCTCACCTCAGAGTACTGCAACCTCCACCCATCCTTCTGCTGATACCAGCATAGGAGAGTTTCCCCCCACCCACAATTACAGCACCCCAGGTAAGCAGAGAGCTGAGGAGACTTCGTGCCAGCAAAGCAGCGGGTCCAGATGGAGTATCGCCACAACTGCTGAAGGCCTGTGCGTTGGAGCTGGGGAGTCCTCTACAGCGCATCTTCAACCTGAGCTTGGAACAGGGGAGAGTCCCGAGGCTTTGGAAAACATCTTGCATCACTCCAGTCCCAAAAGTATCATGTCCTAGTGAGCTGAATGACTTCCGGCCTGTCGCACTGACGTCACATGTGATGAAGACCATGGAGCGGCTGCTGCTTCACCACCTGAGCCCACAGGTCCGCCACACCCTCGACCCTCTGCAGTTTGCATACCAGGAGAAGGTGGGAGCGGAGGATGCCATCATCTATATGCTACACCAAACCCTCTCCCACTTGGACAGAGGCAGTGGTGCTGTAAGAATTATGTTTCTGGACTTCTCTAGTGCCTTCAACACAATCCAACCTCTGCTCCTCAGGGACAAGCTGACAGAGATGGGAGTAAATTCATACCTGGTGGCATGGATCGTGGACTATCTTACAGACAGACCTCAGTATGTGCATCTCAGGAACTGCAGGTCTGACAAAGTGGTCAGCAGCACAGGAGCACCGCAGGGGACTGTACTTTCTCCGGTCCTGTTCAGCCTATATACATCGGACTTCCAATACAACTCGGAGTCCTGCCACGTGCAAAAGTTCGCTGATGACACTGCTATCATGGGCTGCATCAGGAGTGGGCAGGAGGAGGAGTATAGGATCCTCATCAAGGACTTTGTTAAATGGTGCGACTCAAACCACCTACAACTGAACACCAGCAAAACCAAGGAGCTGGTGGTGGATTTTAGGAGACCCAGGCCCATCATGGACCCCGTGATCATCAGAGGTGACTGTGTGCAGATGGTATAGACCTATAAATATCTGGGAGTGCAGCTGCATGATAAACTGGACTGGACTGCCAATACTGATGCTCTGTGCAAGAGAGGACAGAGCCGACTATACTTTCTTAGAAGGCTGGCGTCCTTCAACATCTGCAATAAGATGCTGCAGATGTTCTATCAAACAGTTGTGGCGAGTGCCCTCTTCTACGCGGTGGTGTGCTGGGGAGGCAGCATAAAGAAGAGGGACGCCTCACGCCTGGACAAACTGGTGAGGAAGGCAGGCTCTATTGTAGGCACGGAGTTGGACAGTTTGACATCCGTGGCAGAGCGACAGGCGCTGAGCAGGCTCCTATCAATTATGGAGAATCCACTGCATCCACTAAACAGTGTCATCTCCAGACAGAGGAGCAGCTTCAGCCACAGACTGCTGTCACCGTCCTGCTCCACTGACAGACTGAGGAGATCGTTCCTCCCCCACACTATGCGACTCTTCAATTCCACCCGGGGGGGTAAACGTTAACATTATACAAAGTTATTGTCCGTTATACCTGCATAAAGTATCTCTATCTATCTATCTATCTATCTATCTATCTATCTATCTATCTATCTATCTATCTATCTATCTATCTATCTATCTATCTATCTATCTTGTGATTGGGACTTGTTTGCCTTGGATTGCCTTTGCCTTTACAGGCATTCCCTGTTCTGCCTTTTGTGCTGTTCAGAACTTTATTGTATATCAAAGACTTTAAAAAATATATGTTTTATATGCTTTTATTCTACATTTCCCTTTGTGTGACTTGTTGGAGTTTTTGACCCCCTTTAGTGGACATTTTCAGTATTTTTGGGACTTCCTACTTCATAACAAGCAAGGTCTTCATACAGTGAGGTTTGGGTAACTTGACCTCTTTTTGTTACTTGGTGCCAGTGATTTCAGCAAGCCAGAGGCCAGAGGTCTGAAAGGAAAACGGCTATGCTTACTTATCTGAACTTATCATCACTTACAAAACAGAACATGCATTAAGATCTCAAGATGCTGGCCAACAAAAGATACCAAAGATTAATAAAATAATAGTAGGAAGTTGAGCTTTTAATTACAGGGTCTCAAAGCTGTGGAATGATTTGCTTATATAGGAGATGCCCCTGAAGTCTCAGATTTTAGATCTAGGCTGAAGAGTCACGATTTTAAACTGCACACCCTGACTAGAGCTGCTGATTAGCTGTGCATATTGCATCTCTGTTTGTTAATTATTTGTGCACAGATATAAGCAATACAATAATTATAAACTGTTACTAACCCTCCACTATTCTGTTACTCTTCTTAGTATCTTGATGTGGCACTTGGTGCCACTGCTCTACTGCCAAGCTGTTCTCCTGCCCATGGAAAAGTCATCTGAGAAACTGGGAACTTTGGAGCCAACAGATGGAAAGGCTCTGTCATCAAATTACACAGACCAGCACTGACTTTAACGTAGAATGACCAGGACAGGGTGGACCGCTAGTTGGCAGAGGTCTCCAATACTGTGACGGTGTCTGACTTTGTCAGTTATAACTTAACTGAGGACACCTAGAAGTTTATTTTCTATAGGGATGCTGATGACTGGAATTTTTTCTTTTCTTCTTCTCTGATGTCAACTGGCCATAGTTCCACAATTAACTAATGAATAGTGTCATGCATGTGCATCAGAGGATCATTATCCTGGCAATCCTGAGGTATGTACTACCACCCATTGGATGAGAGGGGGCACTGTCGCAAACAGCATTGTCTCCTTTTCCCTCCACAGTGCTGTGAAGATGTCCAGTGAGGGCAATTTATCTTGACTGATCTGGTCCCTTCCTGTCAAGATGGTATAAAGTCAGGTGTTCCCAGAAGGAGGTGTTGCATTTTGGACTTGAGCCATCCCATAACCAAGTTCTCCTGAAGCCTGATCAGCTCAGTTTTTGGTTTTTGTCTGCCTTTATTATTTTTACATTATTATTTCAACACTAAATATGGTGGCCCAGCTGGCAGCCCAACCCAGTTTTGGATTCCTTTAAGTTTGTCACTTATCCACATCTGATATTGTTGTTTCCACTTATGTTGATCAGATTTAGGTTTAGGTTTTGGTAGACTGAATTATCAAAGAGGGAAATTTGTTTTCAGCAGGAAAGTACAAAAAACATAACACACTGTTACACGGATAAAAGAAAATGAGCCAAGACTCGACAGCTTTCAAACTTGTTGTTAACTCAGCTCAGTGTCAGAGGTCTGCTGTGATCCAATAATTTTACTGTAATTTTTACAATGTTGTTCAGATGGTTTATATATTTAATGCAGAAGTTGCCAAACCAACATAGAAAAGGAAATGCAATAATAGATTCAATTTAGGACTTATTTAAAAATGTCATTATGGTTGTGTCTACTTTAAAACAATTGAGTTTAATAAAGAAGAAAAGCCGTGTCTGTCCATTCTTACAAATTCATTCTGTGTTGAGATCAAAGTTTAGCCTGTTATCAACATTTGTAACTAGATATTTGTAGTGCTCCACCACGTCCACTACTCCCATTTAATTATTGGTGAGACAGCGGGAGGAGAGGAACACCTAAAATCTACGGCCATATCCTTCATCTTAGAGATATTTAGCTGTAAAAATTAACAATTACACCATTAGTTAAATTCAACAACAACAGGCCAATGGCCAGTTTCAGACTACGTTTTGTTCTTATTTTTAAACAGATAAGAGCCTTTATGCACATTAAGTTTGTATTTTGTTATATTCAAAAATGTATACTTTTATTTTCCACCTTAATGAAAGGATAAGTATCTGTGTCTCTGTCTGTGTGTCTGCTGGGTATGTCTAAACAGATCACACATTACAAATATTTACACTGCATTTTGCAAATTCCCTAACAAATGGCATATAACAGAAATAGCAACTGGATGGACGCACATACATCCAACAGATAGTGACTGCTGGACAGACAGAAATCATCTTTTCCACCTTAATGAAAGGACAAGTGTCTATGTGTCCATGTATCTGTCTGATTACTATGTCTCTGTCATTCCAACAGATGGTGCATCGCAGACTTTAATTCTGCTTTTACTAATCCCATATGAAATGGCATATAACACAAACATATGCATTGCGTTCATCATTCCAACAGATGGCGCATTACAAACATTTGTAGTAATGCATTTCATTCCTACAAATGTTTGTGATGCACAGTCTGTTGGAATGAAAAATGCAGTGCGTATTTTACAACAGCCATTATAAGATACATTCCAAAAGATGGTGCTTTACAAACATTAACGCCGAGGTCTGCATTGATTACTTAGATTTTAATCCATCTTAGACGGTGTCAAAGATGAGATAAAAGAGTCCCAAAAAGATCTGGGACAGCCACCCATATAATTTATTCCTGGCTGCAAAAGATTTAAATTGAGAGTAAATTTGTGTATAGAATCGAGTCCAAAACACAACTGTCCATATTAGGCAAGATGATGGTTTTAAAGCAGAGGATAAGAAGTGAGGTCATCATGGCCGGAACTGGAAATGATGTCATTAAACCCGGAAAGAGGAAGTGACATCGTTAAACCTGAAACCAGGAAGTGACGTCACTGGGACCCGGCAGAATTTTCCCGTAAATCGGCCCGCGGTGGTCTGGCATGGAATTACTCTCATTCAGGCCCTTTAGCTGCCTCCCATACGCACATGTGTGACAATGGATAGCATAGCTAGTACCTTAGAACTAGTCCCAGCGCTTTACACCTGCACTTAGTGAAGAGTGCTTTATAAAAATGAATTCAACTGAAATAGATATTTCTACCCATGTCTTAAAAGGACATGTATATGCAAGTGACAATAATGTGCCTTGCCTCGGATGGCATTATTCAATGCACTGGCCCTGTGTGGTAGAGGTATATTGTGGCCAATTCAGGTTATCAGTGAATGTCACTCTAAGGCAGGGGTCTCCAATCACAGTCCTGGAGGGCCGCAGTGGCTGCAGGTTTTTGCTCCAACCCAATTGCTTAATAAGAAGCACTAATTGCTCAAGTAACACTTCTGCTTCACTTTAGTTGTCTCGCTCATTAAGATTTTGAATGCTTATTGCTTATTTTCATCTTAAACAGCTGTATTCATTCAGTTTTTAATGGATCCTAATTAGCAATAACATGCGAATGACAAAAGAGACCAGCATTTCTCCATTTGGCTTGTTACCATTTACGCTAGTGTGTATTTATCTTGCATTATTTGGTTTAATTAAATACTTGGAAGGAAAGTAAAGAGAAAAAAGTGAATGACTGAGAATTGCTCATCCATTTTAGCCTTCAAATCATTTGGATGATATCCTTAGATAGGGGAAGAAAGTCTAGGATATGAGAATGACCTGACATAGCAGAGTTAAGACCTGGGGACCTGGGTTCGCTTCCCGGGTCCTCCCTGCGTGGAGTTTGCATGTTCTCCCCGTGTCTGCGTGGGTTTCCTCCGGGCGCTCCGGTTTCCTCCCACAGTCCAAAGATATGCTGGTTAGGTGGATTGGCGATTCTAAATTGGCCCTAGTGTGTGCTTGGTGTGTGGATGTGTTTGTGTGTGTCCTGCGGTGGGTTGGCACCCTGCCCGGGATTGGTTCCTGCCTTGTGCCCTGTGTTGGCTGGGATTGGCTCCAGCAGACCCCCGTGACCCTGTGTTCGGATTCAGCGGGTTGGAAAATGGATGGATGGATAGCAGAGTTAAAGCACTAACAAGCCATGAAATTAAATTATTGGCAGAATTGCTTTCTAATTAAGCAACCGGGTTAGAACAAAAACCTGCAGCCACTGCGGCCCTTCAGGACTGTGATTGGAGACCCCTGCTCTAAGGCATTTGAAGTTGCAATCCTTCCAGTGTAAATGAGAGTGTAGTCTGGCTTCTGCTTATTTACGTCTATAACCAGCTCCTTGCTGACATTAAATGTGATATGGTTGTCCTGGTACCACTGTGTTGTTGTGTTGAATCTTTTCTCAGTAAGCAATTTCATCTTTTTTGGCGAACAGGCATATGATGGTGGTGTCATTCAACTTTAATTTCTTAGTTGGGCTGTGCTTAGTCTCACAGTGACTGGCAAACAACCAAGTGGGCTCTGAATACCACCAAGCTGAAGACCACTCTGGAAGAAGTGATGATGCCAACCCACACATGCTGGCAGGACTGGCTCCATCATTTAGGTCAACTAGATGGCTGCCTACGGTGGAACAAATTGGGGGGGGGGGGGGGGTGACATTTTTTTAATAATACAAACTCCGACTTGCAAACACTTGGACTCAATACAACTGTTCAATTCCCATTAGCCCGATTATATTGTTTTATATTATCACTGCCTCTGCTACCATTTAAGACAGCTTGAAATCTAAGTATCAACAAAGACCTAAGGGTTAATGTTTGCAGTGCCCCATCTATTGCAATGTATTTTGTAATTTACGTAGTAATGAAATGCACTGCGTTAAACATTCCAACAGATGGTACATCACAAGGTCTATTACACACACTCAGACAGACACTTGTCCTTTTATTAAGGTGGACGTAAATGAAATGTAAATTTTTATGAAGGTACTTTTGTAAGATTTTAACTAAATTGTCACCATCATTGTAAGACAACTGGTTGACTGGTGGTGTAAATGGAGACCTAGAAGATGTTTTTACAATTAATTAATTAAGGTATCTTGCCTGAAGAAGGGGCCTGAGTTGCCTCAAAAGCTTGCATATAGTAATCTTTTTAGTTAGCCAATAAAAGGTGTCATTTTGCTTGACTTCTCATTACAATTAATTAATTAATTTTATTATGTGACACAAGTGTGTTTACTTAGTAGAACTTTTAAATGCAAACAAATAAATAAATCCTTCAATTACAGCCCCTTTCCTACGTGTTTCCTCCAATGGCACCTCGTAAGCATGGATTTTTTCTGAGACCCTTTTGTAAACAGACATTCCTATAAGAAATCTACTTCCCTTCTTTCCTAAATTGTAACTTCACTGTTTTAGTATGCAAACCCTCCATATTTTGCGCTCCCCGGTCCTGCCTCCAGGTTTCTATTTATGGGTTTGGCAGTGATGATTCCAAAGCAAAGGGGTTATCGGGCACCATTTACAGTTTCACCTAGAGCAGCAATCATGTGTTCCAATTGGAAAAACAAGATGAAATGTAACCAAATACAGTATATCTCAAATGTTGTAAGTCCATCCATCCATCCATTTACCAAACCGCTAAATCCGAACACAGGGTCACGGGGGTCTGCTGGAGCCAATCCCAGCTAACACAGGGCACAAGGCAGGAACCAATCCTGGGCAGGGTGCCAACCCACCGCAGGACACACACAAACACACCAAGCACACACTAGAGCCAATTTAGAATCGCCAATCCACCTAACCTGCATGTCTTTGGACTGTGGGAGGAAACCCACGCAGACACGGGGAGAACATGCAAACGTCACGCAGGGAGGACCCGGGAAGCGAACCCAGGTCCCCAGGTCATGTTGTAAGTCGCTTTGGATAAAAGCGTCAGCCAAAAAAATAAATGTAAATCTAGAATGGCCCCTCATTCTGGGGTCTGTCAGTTAGGATGTCCACTAAGCATGGGTATCGGAGTGGGCAGAAAATAGAGTAATGATTACCCAGGGACCCCCTCGAAGCCTGGAATGAAAAGAATGTGTGACAGACATTGATCTCTCGAGAGGAAGGGGCCAATAAAGACAGCCTATTTATAGGGCCCAGAGTTCTGTGCTGCACTACCACCCAACTATTGTCCTGACTCTATTAGCTTGGTGATCAGTCTTGATGGAATAACCTTGTCTCATAATTAAACTTAATTATACATATGTGTATTGTCTGCAAATTTGGCCCTATTGTTTCTGTTAGTTTAAAGCAGGGGTGTCACACTCTGGGCCTGGAGGGCCACAGTGGCTAGAGGTTTTCATTCTAACCCTTTCCCTAATCAGTGAGTAGTTTTCACTGCTAATTAACTCCTTTTCCCTTTATTTTAATAGCCCTGTTTTTAAGGATTCAGTCCTCATTCATTAAATGGCAGCCAAACAGAAATGAGACGTGAAATGAGCCAACAGATGACCAGCTAAACTGGGATTTCAAACTCCAACCAATTTCACTCCAACCAGTCTCTTAATGAGAAGCTGATTCTTGCTGTTAATTAAGCCCGTTATTTAATTCAATGGCTTGTTGCTGCTCTCATTCTGCCACAGCAGACATTTCCAAATCTGTTGATTTTTCTGTTTTTCTGTCATATGGTGGCTTGTTTGATGTCTCATTATTGTTTGGCTACTAATTAAGGAAAAAGAGACAATTAAGGGGCCTGAGTCAAGTTAATTAAAACTAAAGGAAAAGAAGTTAATTAGCAGTAAAAACGGCTCACTAATGAAGAAGATGGTTAGAATGAAAACCTGCAGCCACTGCGGCCCTCGAGGACCGGAGTTCGACACCTGTGGTTTAAAGCACGGGTGTCAAACTCCGGTTCTGGAGGGCCGCAGCGACTGCAGGTTTTCATTCTAACCTTCTTCTTCATTAGTGACCAGTTTTTGCTGCTAATTAACTTATTTTGCCTTAATTTTAATTAACTTAACTCAGGCCCCTTTGTTGTTTCTTTTTCCTTAAGTAGCAGCCAAATAATAGTGAGACACAAAACAAGCCATCACATGGCCAGCTCACCTATGCCCATCACACAATATCGAAAATAAAGAAAGGTGAAGGTCTCAGCAAGATTGATCTCTCAGGTCACCAAAACATTTTGACAGTGTTCTTAGAAAAAACAGAAAATCAACGGTTTTGGAAATGCCTGCTGTGGTAAAATGAGAGCAGCAACAAGCCATGGAATTGAACAACGAGTTTAATTAACAGAAAGAATCGGTTTCTCATTAAGAAAATGATTGGAATGAAATTGGTTGGAGTTTGAAGCCCCAATTTAGTCGTCTGTTGGCTCGTTTCACATCTTATTTCTGCTTGGCAGTCATTTAATTAAGAAAATAATCAATTCAGAGCATTGAATCCGTAAAAACAGGGCTATTAAAATGAAGGGAAAAAGAATTTAATTAGCAGTGAAAACTGATCGCTGATTACGAAAAGGGTTAAAATGAAAACCTGTAGGCACTGCGGTCCTCCGGGCCTGGAGTTCGAGACCCCTGGTTTAAAGTATAAAATCTTAACGCGGATGTTCAGAGACATTTTGATTCTCGCAGCGTTGCATGCGAAGGGGCGTGTATTCCAGTACGCGCGTGACGTCACGGGACTGATTGAAGTAAGTACTGTAGTTACAACAAGCAGTTACAGCCCGCAAGCCTGTCCGGACTGCACCGTACTGAGCGTAAAGAAAGCGGACCACCCCGGGCCTATCAGGTGGGTCTTTTGCGCTGTATCGTCTTAATGTTTGAAGCTGTTAATTCTCGAAGATTTGAGTTTTGGTCTTATTTGAAAATTATTCAGTTTGCAATTTCTTTACTTCCAAGAAGTTCATGAAAAGTAGCGACAAGAAGAAAGTGCTTGTTGTCGTCTGATGCCGCGCGCGCGAGGTTTATTGACAGAAGCAGTAGTTGATGCAACCGAAGGAGGAAAAAGGAAAAGCCGTCGGCTTGTTGCTTGTTTCTCGAGGGTGTGTGACTGCTGTGCAAGTCGCCACACCCAACCAAGAGTCTTGACGGCCTACGAGCTAGCAGCGGACAGTCATTAGTATTTTTTTTAACTTTTGTTTACTAATTCAAAGAGGCAGCAGATTTTCGAGGTCTTCACACGGTGACTTAGTTTGGGGACGGTGACTTGTTCTCGGTATTCAGTAACCGTGATTGCTGCCAGGCCGGAGGTCCCCGGGGAACAGGCGCATTAAACGCGGAAGTGATCCGCCTCGAGCAGCCGCAGAAAACCCAGGTAGAGCCGCAGTCAGCTGAAAGTTCTTGTCTTGTAGCGGAGGCCGGGCTTTCAGAAGGCTATATCAACCGACATTCATTGCGGCTTGGTGGGGTGGGGTGAAGAAAGTTGGGAATTTAAGCGGACGGAACGCGATGGGGCCTCGTTTGGGGTGCCGGAGAGAGGGTGGGCCTGATAACGGGACTTCTGCCATTTTCCGGCCGTTCGGACGTCAGGTCGCATAACATCATGCGTCAGCTTCTAAAAAGAGCGAGCTTCAATTGTCATTCACTTTGTGTAAGAAGAGTACCTCATTTTTAAATATGTACGTGTTGATTAAACCACCCACATGTAAGCCATTTTGAAGCCCATGTATCCGTAAACAGCTTATAATGGAGTATGAAATTCTTTATAGAAAGAAGCGACAGTGTGGAGTTTGTATGTTCTTCCCTGTTGTTGTTTTTGTCACATTCTAGAAGACTATTTTAATGAAACATTATCAAAGCCATTTGTTTTTCAGGATTATGGGCAATCCCAGAATGGGGTTCTAGTCCATTTAAAGTATAACTTAATTTTTCAAGTCGAAGTTACTTCTTCACAAACATGGTATACTGTATATGCAGTTACCATGCAAAACTGTTTGTGTCCAGCAATTTGTTAATTTAAAAAATATATCTTCCCCACACTGGTGTTTTACTTGGGAGTTGATGGAGACTAGAGTATAACCAGAAAACAAAAGCCTTAAAACGTCTGAAATGCATCTATTTTTCCAAGACTGTTATTGAGTAAGGATCCACGTCTTGTGATTACACCATACATTGTAAAACAGCTTATGCATTTGATTTTTTTAACAAAAAATTGTCATTTTAAGAAAACTAGCTGTGCACACTACCTTAGCACTTGTAGACTTCTGCTAACCTTTCACTCAGTGAAATGGTGTTCTCCAAATCGTAATAAGCTGTTTGTCCTGTGTGGTTGGTTTTGTTTTGATTTACTTATGTTTATGTGCGTACGCACACAAGCAGATTGAAAAACATACTGCTTTTCTCAAGGTAAGAATATCAGGAGTATGTGATAAGATTATTTCCTGATCCTTTTTTGTACAAACGTGTCAAACTTGTAAGTTTTAGGCTGTTACTATCCAGTGGTGACTCATGCCCCTTTGCCTCCATTGATAAGTGCCAGCATGGGTAAGATTTTTTTTTTTTATCTATATATCTCTCATATATATTGGTAAATGCTGGGTTTTGGAAAACACTTTTACATAACAAATACATATCTACCATGATTGTGAAGAAACAACTTTGAGTTGAAAAATGCCCAACTGTGACAGTACATTTTCAATTTCACCATTTTCTTTGAATATTAATAATACATTTTATTTATATAGCGCCTTTCCCATGCTCAAGGCACTTCAGAGTTTAAGAAAGAATGGCAGGGTATATAGCATTGTACTAACCAGGTAAATAAAGAGTAAGATAGTAAATTCAGAGAAAAAGCCTAACAGACCACATAATTGATGGTCTAGCACACACACACAAGTTGACATAAAGGTAAACTGAGAGAAGGGTAATAAAGTCAAGTAGAGCTAAAAGCCTTCCTGAACAGTTGAGTTTTGAGTTGTTTTTTTTTTTTAAAAAGAATTCATGGAGTCTGCTGACCTGGTTAATTTCGGTAGGTCATTCCAGAGTCTGGGCGCTATACAGCTGAAGGCCCTGTCACCCATGGAGTGTAGATTAGTGTGGGGTACAACATGATTGCCAGAATCAGAGGAGTCTGAACACGCATTGCAGCTTAGTGGGCAGACCGGTCAGAGTGCCCATGTTGACCCCTTTGTGGGGGTCTTTGTGTAGGTATCTACTAAGAGAGGTCATTTTAGTATGTCCATATTTAGGGGTTAAAAGAAAAACACACACACACACAAACAAAATAGAAAAACCAAAGGTACCAAACCAAATACTGCAAAATCTCATATGCTTTGACTGATTTAATTGAAATTCGTTTGCATAGAAAAAAGAAAATTAACCAACACTTTTTGTTGGTATTTGTCATTAGTAATGGTTTAGCAAGTGGAACATTCTAATGCAGTGCATCCCCCACCTATTTCACTACAGCGTTGACAGTGATTGCGTGGAGAAATGAGGCGTGTTGTTGGTTTATGCAAACAAAAGCTTGCAGAAGCGAAGTAAAAGAAGCAAAGTTTGAAGAAGCTTAATGAAGACCCGTTTGGCAAGTGCTTACCAGTTGCTGTGGCTGTGAGTGTACTCGGTTTGGCGCAACTGATCCAGAAAGGTGTTTAATATGTATTACCCCCCCACACTCGGTTTGGCGCAACTGATCCAGAAAGGTGTTTAATATGTATTACCCCCCCATCCCCGTCCTATCTGTAACCTTGGACTACAATTCTCATAGGCCAGTTTGCTGCTCCGGGTGATTTCATCAATGCTCACCAAAGTTAAATAAGGCATCAGTAAAAGTGACATGTTACCAAAAGCAGTTGCTGCTTTTTAATTTTGTAAATTTTTTTTTTTTTTTTTGTTCTATTACTTTGGGATAATAATTGTCTCTCGGGATCACAGTGTTTATCTTCGAGTAGTGTTTATCAACTTATATGATTTTGGAACCAATTTTTCCTTTTTGATCCCTTGATGACCCATAGATAACATTTGAGGAGAATGAGTGGTGTCCTCCTTTGTAACTTTAGTGTGACTAGGAGCCCAGGCATTATCCAGCACTTCAGTGGATCAGATATGTCACATGTGACAATAAATCGAAGATAAAAACGTGATCAATTTATTGGTGCATATAGCCTTGTGTTTTTGCAAAGCCAGCACTGTTCACTGTACCAATCAAAGATCATCATTGAAGTTAAGAAAACAAAGAGGAAATAGAAGGAAAAAAAAATGTAAATTAATTGATAATATGGAGTTCTGCTGCAGTCTTTTTCACACCAACACTACCAAGGACTACCAAGTTGAAAAGTATGCAGCTCATGTGAACTAATAATAGCCCCAGAAAAAAATACAAATATTGTATACAGAAAAGATCCTAGTTACACAGTACAACTAATAATCCATTTAACCAGTGACACTATAAGTGAGGCCAGTTGACATAGAATAGATTCCCGGCCAAAGGCGGATAATACAGCCAGTGGGTTATAAAGCTTAAGCATAATAACATTCCTATACTTGTACACTACACATTGTGCTATATAACCTAACATTCAGTTAGCCTTCCTAATGGCTGCTGAATACTTTCTGGAAGCTGACCGTGAAAGTCCATTACAACTCCCAAATCCTTCTCATAAGCAGTACTTTCAATTTTCAGACCCCACATAGTGTATTCAGATCTAACATTTTTACTTCCTGCATGTAATACTTTACATTTACTGACCTTACATGTCATCTGCTACAAATCTGCCCAAGCCTGTATGCTGTCCAAGTTCCTCCTATAATAATTTGGCATGTTCTAGATTATCTGTTACTCCACCTGTCTTGGTACGCTCTTCAAACTTAACCAGCTTATTTATTTTTCTGTACAGATCATTTATATATCAAAAATGGTAGCAGCCTACGAGGTGGCCCTGTGGGGCACCACTCTTAACATCACCCAATTATGAAAAGGCTCCTCACACCATCCATTTCTGCTTCCTGTGTTTTAGCCAGTTCTGCACTGACATTGACACATTACACTCTGAACTCCAACTTTTTAGTTTGATGCCCAACCTGTCAGGTGGAACCTTATCAAATGCTTTCTAAAAGTAACCAGTGTTTGCTGCAAATTAATTTGTTTTTGCCTCCGTTTTAATTGACTTGCTATTTAAAACTTCAGCCCCTTAATTTTTTTCTTAATTGTTAGCCAAACAATAATATACAGAACAAGCAACACATGTTGTTCATACAATATCCGAAAATAAAGAAAGGCTAAGGTCTTTGTGATGTTGATCTGCTCAGGTCTGCAAAAGGTCCACAAGTTTGTTGGTGCTCTAAGAAAAAGAAAACAGTTTTGGAAATGTCTTCTGGGGTAGAATGAGAGCAGCAACAAGTCATGGAATTAAATAATGGATTTAATTAGCATAAAAAATCTGCTTCTAATTAACAAACTGGTGTTTGAGGATCTGACTTAGATGGTCTTCTGTTGGCTTACTTCATATTTGTCTTTATTTGGCTGCCATTTAATATTATCTAATATTTAGTATTAATAATAAAATTTCAGAGGTCTGAATCTTAAAAAGAGAAATAAATGAAGTCTATTAACAGCAGATGGTGGTCACTGGTTAAAGTGTTAGGAAGGAAAACCTGCAGTTACTGCAACCCTCCAGGATTCGAACTGGACAACCCTGATTAAGCTATCGGTCCTACACCCTTATCCTCATTGGTTAAAAGTGAGAGTCAGTCTACGAGTTTGGAATGTGGGAGAAAGAATAAAGAACCCCAAGAAAATCCAAGTTAGACAAACAAAATTCCCCTTGTAAAAGGCTGATTGATTACCGAAGTGCTTTAGTGTCCTTTGCTTTGACAATACACGTAACTGTCAGCCAGTTCTAATATGGAATACACTGTACTGTAATTTTAAAGCTGCAAAAACTAACTCGAAATGCAGAATTGCACAATTGGTTAAGACTTGTAACAGCGCTATCACTTTAAGAGCTGGATTCATATAGTGGAACTAAACATGGTCTTGGCGATTCCTGATGAGAGTGTTAGGTTAGTTGCCATATTTGACACAGCAGATGTGCATCTGTATACATGGGCATGCCCTGTAGTTCTGCACCTTTCGGTTCCTGCCTCTGAAATACAGCGGCTTCCTGTGAATTTGTAGTGGACTAAGGAGGATTGGAAAATGAAAAGAGTGAATGTCTATACAGTAAGGACAATGTTTTCATGATGAAAATGGAAATCGACATAATGTATAAACCATTCAGTTATTTTTTGAAGTCCGTTAATCCGTAAATAGCCTTTTGAATACGAGAGAGAGGACAACGTTTGAAAACTACAAAAACACAGGCAAATTGCTAAAAAAACCAAAGTAGGGTTGAGCTTTCTATATAGCAGTTGCACCATTAACAGCATGAGTCATCACAAGAATGTTATTTAGACATACCCCACCTACCGTAAATATGTGAAATGTAAAGTAGTAATAAAACAATCTCCTGTAAACTGTTGACTCATGACAGTAAGTAGCCCAAATGTATTCAGTATTGAGCATTCTGTTACTTGTATAATCTTGAGTATTACTAAGGTTTATAGAATAAATGAAATATCCTTAAAATCTTTAAACAGAATGCTATCATTTTACAGCAAGGTGGTGACCTTGCAGCTTTGGGTTTTAGCTGTATTCTCTATTCTTGAGTTTTTTTTTGTTTTTTTAAAGACCTTTTTCCCCCCTTTTTATTTTTGATATACTAACCGAAATCGGGATTTTTTTTTTTTTAATTATGGTTACCTGTTTTAACTGTGTCAGACCCATATTTAATATAAAGAAGGTGGCTAGACCACAGAACACATTTTAAAAAGGGACTATGGCACGGTTTAAGAATATGTAGTTAATGTTCCTCCACACACCATGGATACAGTATTACAGATTTGCAAAAATTAGGTCTCATATATAACTCCTTCATCAACGTTCTTGTTTTTGTCTTGTTTGATTATTAACATTTAGATTCTTTGTTTAGTTAATTGAGTTTACTTTTTAAAGTACCTTGCACAGGTTCTTAATGTGAAAACACTACATTATTTCTATATTTCCTTTCCTATACTGCCAAGGAATCCAACTCAAAGCCCACTGAACAGACCTGGCCCTTGGACCTTTTTAATGCGGCCCACGTCATCAATATTCAAAACATGTTATGTATGGCCCAAAAGAACTGTTTTTCCAAAAAAAAAAAAAAAAAAAAAGCCTTTATTAAGCATAAAAGGTGTCATTTTGCTTGGCTTTTCTCTGCATTTCATATATAAATTCTATCTGTAATTGACATGTACACTTCACATTCAAATGCCTCTCTAGTGATCATTGTGTTTGTGCACTGCACCATGCACTACAGCCACTAACCTGGAGTTAGCATGAGAAATGGGCTGCTCATAATGACCCAACAAGAAAAAGGGAATAGAAGGTGTGACATTACACTGTCATAAAAAAAACTTCGCTTCAACTCATGGAGGAAATGCTTGTTCAATTTTTCACTCGACTTCTGTGCAGCTTTAAAATATAAATGAAGTGGCAATTTTGGCTACCGGTCCTTCCGCTACTTACCAGACTGCTGCCGCTGCCCTGCACCATTCTTTTTGTTTTACTTTACTTGATTGTGCTTTGTGGATAGAAAATGCATTTGCATTTCCACTCGGGTTAAATGTGATCAGTCTCTTTCTTGACAACTCTGTATGCTTCATCACCAGAGCATTTCAGGTACACCTTTTTTTTTTCATTGGTCGTGATGCACAGAATAATGCCAGAGTATATTGAAGTAGTTTGTTTTTACCAACAAATTCTCACCTGTGTCTGGATTGCCACAGTCTCTCAGGCACCCTGAACTGGTGGTCTTCCAAATTCCAATTCACATTATGTTAGGCTTCTCAGAGGTGGTATTTAGCTGACTGTCCTTTATTTTCTTCAAGTGCAAGTTTGTAGGTTTATTTTTCTTTATCCTTTTTTTTCTTTATTTTGCCTTGTACAATTTCTTGTATTAGGAATTTGTTAGTTTTCGCAAACCCCTTGGGGTCAGAGCGCAGGGTCAGCCATTGTACAGCGCCCCTGGAACAATTACAGGTTAAGGGTCTTGCTCAAGGGCCCAGCAGAGTAGGATCTCTTTTGGCAGTGACGGGGATTCGAACCGGCAACCTTCTGGATACCAGCGCAGATCCTTAGCCTCCGAGCCACCACTCCGCCCAATTTGGTTTAATAAAACACTTCAGAGAAAAATGTTAGAGTGAAAATGATCTGTTTTAGGCTTCAAATCATTTGGATGATATCTTTGGAAAGGAAAAAAAATCTATAATATAAGAACCTAATACTGCGGTGGGTTGGCACCCTGCCCGGGATTGGTTCCCTGCCTTGTGCCCTGTGTTGGCTGGGATTGGCTCCAGCAGACCCCCGTGACCCTGTGTTCGGATTCAGCGGGTTGGAAAATGGATGGATGGATGGAAGAACCTAATATCGTAGACTAACAAGCCAAAAAATTAAATAGTCTGAGATTGGCAAGTATTAGTTTCTAATTATGCAGTTGGGTTGGAACAAAACCTGCGGCCACTGAGGCCCTCCAGGACAGACTTTGCCCGCCCTTGGCTTAGACTATACTTGTTAACCCTTTTATACTACTTCTAAGATTGCTTTCAACATTAAAATATTTTACCTTACTAAATCTATTTATGTGCAACAACTATGTGACCTCTAAGTCTAATTTTTCTTCCACAATACACTTCATAACCATAGCATTTCGTGAAACATATATTTATTCTATATAAACTTGTTTTATATTGTTCTTAGATATGCAGTACTAATGTGAAAAGTTTAAATTATACAAAACCCCTGACCCAACGTAGCCATGGTGTGTCCTTTTTTTATTAAGTATTAAATATTGTTTACTTTTTATAGCTGGCATTCTGTTTGTTAACTTATCCATTGTTATTGTTTTATATATTATTTGCATTTACACATTTTGTGAATAAAATATACAGTACTTAATTGTTAAAATGCTAAGTCAAATTTATATTCATATTTGTAGTAAACTACTAGTTTTCTTTGGCATCATTTGTTAAAAGGTGGAGGGGTGCATTTACAGCTTCATCTAGGGCAGCAAAAACACTTGAGCTGATGTCATTTTTTTTCCACTCAACAATGGTTTCATGGCTACTGGTTTCTTTCCTAAACTGCTATAAATAAAATAAAATAAAAAAAAGGGGGCTAATGTAGCAAGAAGACCATTTTAAGGCTGATGTCCAGACAATACAATTGAACAGAGAGGCACCTGTGTGTCTTGTTTGTAAAGAAAATATGGCAGGAGTTTTTTGTTGATATATTCTGACCCATGTTGGTTATTTAAAGTGTTACTTTTGTACCTTAATAAAACAGAATTTGACACTCCTGCTATACTTTATTTTTAGAGTTGGGGCACATGTCCTCTTAGGACTATAGTGGTGGATGTTTTTAATTGTAACTGCTTTGGTGATCAGAGATTCATTTATTCTATAATCTGACATGTCTCTTCTTATTTGTATGTCTCCTCAGAGAGGTACACACCAAAAATCAAATAACAGCATACAGAGTGCAACATATACAGTATGCATTATATGCTTTATGCTGTACTGTATGTATACACAAATATGCAGAAATTTAAGAATTTAGCAGTGTGCATTACTGTAAAATCTTTGTACACTGTAGTGCATTTGTTTCATCCCATCCTTCAATAAACACATACAATTATGCAAAACGTACAGGGCAGGCGAGACTGATTTGCAGCCATGAGACCTCTGCAGTATTAATTCATATTCTCATAGTTTCAAAATCTTTTAATAAATGCGTGCAATAGTCACAATTCACCTATGACTGTACAATAGCTTAAACCCGATTTCATGCCGCCACAAATGACACATCCCCATGACCCCAAAAAAAGAAAAATGGATGAATATGAATTCTTATTCTACTTCAGATCTGGTTGTCATGCTAACGACCATATACTTTTAGAACGCCTCACTGTGACTGCTCTTATCTTTAGCCAAGCAAGAACTTTTTAAAATTGTTGTGGGTGTTTGAGGTTTGAAATATTCCAGACAGAAAAAAAGACCACCTTATAATGTGGCCCATTCAGTATTCTGTCCCGCTGATAAGTTCAAATTCACATAATGTGAGAGAACTTCTTGATTCATTAAAAAAGCTACCCCAGGCGTGAACTAGCTTGGGAACTTCAAACATTAGCTACAGGTTATCTTGGGACATGTCGGGTGAATAAGAATGTACTTGTTTGGACTGTTCTTTTAAAATATTTCTTTATTCTATAAATGCTTGTACGGCTTGCACATTTCTTTCCTGAATGAAAGGGAGGGGCAGAGGAACAGAATAGCTAAGTGCGTGACAAGTGACTTTCACCAGTCTCTGATGATAAACGTGTCCAAGATAAGCAATGCAAAAATCTATTCTCTGAAAACTGCAAAGGCTGCAAATTTTCAGTGCAAAACTATCTCTTAGATTGAGGCAGATTTCCGTGACTATTAGTCTTTGCTTTCCTGTTTTTCTGTGCAGTAGGTGGATAGAACCAATCGTGCATTAAATAAGCCTGGTATTTTTATATTTGTTACGCCTCACATATGATTGTTTAAAAGAGTAAAAAGAAAAAACTTCTGACTTGGCTGTCACAGTACCATTATGCAGACATATTGTAGGGTTTCTTAACACATTTGCTGAAAGTACTCTGTGTTAGTGTGTCAGAGTGAGGATGTGCAGCATTGATCATAATGGCACAGTTTTACTTTTGTCAATTCAACAAATGAAACAAATGCAGAAAGTCACAAGAGTGAAGAGTAAAATGGCAGTAGTGAAGTTGTAATCTTCCCATCAGGTTATTAGATTTGTTTGCAGAAGATGGATTTTTCTCAAACAAGTTCTGGATAATTACTTAATTTGGGCTTAGAGACAAATAGTTATAGTAATCGAGTAACATTAGACAAGACAAGCCATTTCAGGTGCTGATTTACTGTGACACACCACATGACCACTGAAGCAATTAATGGTGCTATGCAAAATTTTCCCATTTCTAACTGTGCTCATTTCATCTTGGGGACCCCTGCTCTTCTGATTGTGCTTGTTTCACAAAGTTGCATGTTTATACAGATATTGGAAAAGTACCAAAAACCCCAAATTTTAAAACCGTGTGGTACTAGAATTTCTGAATTTTGGATAGCAGAAGTAAATGTCCGCTTTCTCCTCAATCCCTATACCCCCTGAACACCGAGTATACATGGAAAAACATCATCTGTTTTGTAGACTTATCAAAACAAAACACAGATTTGAACACAATCTGTCCTTCACGAGGGACCCCTCCTTGCTGCTTTAATGCAGCGCACCATGGAGGTGCTCAATTGTGCAGTATACTGGGGAAGGTAATACAGAGGTCAGAAAATTGGCATCGATACCAAAGTCAAGATTTTAGTACCAGTTCAACACTAACTTACAAAAGCAAACCCCACCCTAGTCTTCCTGGAGCTCTCTGTGCTTGCCAAGGGTTATGTAAAACTGGCTGTCAAGGCCATAGAGGTTGAGAAACCTGGAGTAAGAAGCTAACATAGTCTTTTGGAGAGATTGATAAATAATGAAGTAAAGGCTGTAAAATGCTTTTATTAATTTCTCTATACTCTTTCAGTAATATTATGCACATGCATGTATAAAACACACATATATGCAGCATTTTATTATAATGACCCTTTGGCCCACCACATTAAAAGGTACATGAGACATACCTTTTAAAATGTTAAAACAGGTTACTCTGAAAAGCTACACTCCTACTCTATTGTTTTATTTTCTAAACAGCTTGTAAAAAGACTGAGTGGCAGGCAGGGTAGTGTGCCACACCTAGCAGGCTTTACACACTAGTCAGTGGAGAGAAGATGGTGAAATAAATAGGTATTAAGAAAGTGACGGGTAAGGTAATGCCTTAAATAAATAATAGACTCAAAACACTTCATCTGTTCCCTTCCAAATCACTATGGTTTTTGAAGCTATGCCCAGCCAATACAAAATTACTGCAGTTTCATTTAATCAGTAGCCTCGACAGTTTTTCTTCTCCATCACAGATATATGGAAGACAGGAATCTGACAGATATATACATAGACAGAACTTAATTTGTCTCAAGGGTAAATTTGAGCTTTTAGAAATATAACATAAAATAAAAAACACGTAATGGTTGAGACTACAAGTTATTCTGGAGGAGAGGAGTTGAAAGTCTGAGCTACAGGGGAGCAATGGGGTTGGGTTCCTGTCTAGGCCTGTCCCTTTAACCCCTTAACTGCCCTCTGCCGGATATATCCGGCATCGTTGTTTTATTGCTAACGCCATACTGCCGGAATTATCCGGTACATTTGCCAATGGTTATATGAATGCCTGGCGCGTAGTATAACTGACGGTTTGGCGTGGGTATTATTACTACATTGTATTTCGACAACTCTGTGGTTGTTTTGGCCGGTTATGTGATGTGATTCGGAAGTGACAGCTGTGAATATGGCGAAACGTAAACTGACTTCAAGTGAGGTTTTGCACGCAATTTTGGACAATTCTGATCATGATTGTAGCAGTTCTGAAGAAGATTTTAGCGACAATGATGAGCAGCAATGTGCGCTGCATGATACTGCGAATGAAGACGCATCGGATGACGGCGATGAGTGGGTGTATCCCCAGCATCTCAACTGGACTGCTGCCCGAGGTGAACTACCTTTTCTGCATCCGTTTGAGGCAACGTGTGGCTTTATTGTTGATGTAAACAATTACACTGCTGAGCAGTTTTATGAGCTGTTTGTGTCACCTGATTTGATCAGACATTTTGTTCATCAGACAAATCTGTATGCAGCACAGTTTATTGAGAAAAATCCCAATTTACCTCCACATTCCCGTGTTCGTGCTTGGGTAGACACTGATGAAAACGAAATGAAAAAATTCATTGGGATTTTGATGTTGATGTGAATAATCAGAAAACCAGATATTGAGATGTACTGGTCTACAGATCCTATGTATGCAACACCTATTTTTGCAGCTATCATGAAACGTAACCGATTCTCTTTGCTGCTGAAATTCTTTCATTTGAATGACAACAGAAATGAGCCAGATAAGAAAGATCCAAACCGCGACCGCTTGTTCAAGCTACGTCCTTTGATTGACCATTTATTTGAAACATTTCAGTTGCCCTACATGCCAGGACCGTCAGTTGCAGTTGATGAAAGTTTATTGTTGTGGAAGGGCCGCTTACAGTTTCGACAGTCCCATTGAAAAGGGCACGGTTTGGTATCAAGATGTTTTGCTTAGCTGAGAATTCAGGTTACATTTATAGATTTCATGTATACACTGGCAAAGAGGATCCTAGGAGTAGTATTTCAGCAGTGTTGCCAGATGAATGTAAGGACTTTGGACTTTCAGAGAAAATTGTTGTGTACCTTGCCCTACCACTATTGGACAATGGGTACACCATTTGGATGGATAACTGGTACTCCAGTTGTATGTGTTTGCCCATTTCTAGAACTTGCACAACATTTAGTGGTCAATACTGCTTGAATAAATGTAAAAAAACGAAAATTGTTCAGATTTTGCCTGGCGTGGGGAATATTTAGGGAGTTGGCGGTTAAAGGGTTAAGAGGTTGGTGCTGGCCAGAAAGACCATGGCACCTAGTCCTGCCAGGGGGAGCACCTGATGAGGAAACAAACTCCTCTGAGGAGAATTGAGGAATTCTTATTTAGCTGATGTCTCTATCCAAAGAGACTTAGAATATTGGAAGATACAATTGGTTACATTTATTTTGTTTTTATTTCCAATTGGAGCACAGCAGACTTGCTCATGGTCAATAGTGGAATTTGATCCCACATTCTGAGGATTTGAAGTCCAAAGCCTAAACCACTACACCATACTGCCAGTAGAAACCTGGCTCTTTTGGACAATCTAGAAGTGTTTCTCTGGTAGTTGGGTTATTCCTTAAAAGGTCCCGTGAAGCCTTGGCAGGTGAGCTTCAAGAGTGGAGTGGAGTAAAGGCAATGGCTTTCCTGACAAGGAGCTAGAGGAGGATTCAGCAGCTTTATAATTTTGAGAAGAAGAAAGATAGGCAGTTGCAAGACTATATTGTATTGGCGGGTCCTTAAGTGGCTTAGTATTTGTTGTTTTTCCCTTTTGTGTGTAATCTTTCTCTCTTGGACCACCCTGTGAACCTCTTTCTCCAGTAGTAAACCATTTTGTGAAAAGATTTTTTGATATCTTATCATTTTGGCTTTAGGATCTAACAGTTCTACCAGCTACCGGCAGTGTCTTTGCTGATGAACTGATTTTGAAGTGTCAAGTAGCATACACTTTAATTTTGTAATTGTCAGTGTTTCTAACCAAACACTGGTCTTTCAGCCTTACCTCGCAGCTTGTAAAACCAAACTTGAATTAGTCGAGTAGCTTTTTTCTGGTTGTTCTCCAAGTGCTTTTATTTGCTCCTGTTTAAATTGAGTATCAAAACTGGACTATAGTACTGTACTGTAGCCTTGCATTCAAGTATAACTTATTTTTGATTTTGGCTTCACACGGTGTGTGTTCATCCATTTTAGAATTCACTTAATCCAGCTCTAAGTCGTGGGAAATGAAAACAATCCTGACCCGGCTAGGGCTAAGGCATAACTATTGCGTTAGTCTATTGCAGGGAACACTTACACACTCGCCCATACTCCCATTGTACAGGCTCATTTAGAGTTTCCAGTTAATCTAATGCACATGTTATAATGAGAAAGGAAATTGATATAACTTGAACACATATCTTCACAGGAATGTTTTAAGTCTACAGAGACAGTTACCAGGGCAAGAATTAGACCAAAGATACTGAACTGTAAGGCAGCAACGCTAACTTTGGCACAAAACGCTAGCCACCTCAACCAAATTTGTATCGATATTTTTATTTGCATGATGGATCATCTTCCATATCTTTCTGTCCTCTGCATCTTGTTGTGTTATACCCATGACCTGCAGTGTTCTCCCCAGAAATTTTTTCCAGCCGGATGGCATGAAAAAGTAGCCAGGTGAGGCGGGACGGGGAAATTTGGTAGTGGAGAAAATTTAAATGTGCACTATTTTTTTATTTAGTTAATTTATTAATTATTTTCCATTGCTCAATATTACTTCCATTTTTAAGGTTTGACACTTGCACCAGAATATTTTTATTAAATTTAAGAAGTATCCAATTCAGGATCCTGCAACCCTAACAAAAATTTTAAATAATTGTTATGACATAACCCAAGAGGTACAAACAAGTATTGTCGCTGTCGGGAAGAAAAGTGAAAACAATGGGAAAAAAAGTATGGGAAACCTAATGAAGAAAAATTTAAAAATATTAGATAGATAGATAGATAGATAGATACTTTATTAATCCCAATGGGAAATTCACATAATATTCTTCAAAGCCAACTTGCATATGCAGAAGATGTCTTCAGTTAAATACTTATTCTTCTTCCTAGAGGCCCAGTTGTCTGCAGCTTTTCTATAATCAAAGTCCCCAGGATCTGGGCCCTCCAAGGAGATCAGCATGAGATTATTTAGCGTGCTTTGATTCATGCGATTTCTCAAACATGTCTTGATCCTTTTAAGGGCAGAAAACCTCCTTTCACATTCAGCTGTGCTCACTGGGATCACTAGCCCAATATGAGCTAGTTTGGCTAAGTTTGGAAATGACTTCGAGCTCTGTCGTTGCCATTTTTAGTAAAATCTGTTTTGGGCTGAAGTCTTTGTATGATTGACTTTTGATCATTTTTGATGCAACTGTCAATTCTTGCCTGCTACTTTCATATTTTAAAATTGAAGGGCTACCATTTTTGGATTAATGATCGAAAAGAATGTAATATAGCGGGTCCATGGCTTCAAAAAAAAAAATGGGCCAGTGTTAACAACATGGCTCTATGGATTTATCCGTGGGAGCGATTGCACGACTGCAGGGAGTTAATGAGGTAGTTGGGGCGAGTCGTACCTGCACATGTGGTTGTGATCATTCTCAATTGCTTCATTGGCTTTCTGCGGCAGGTGATTAAGGCGCTGCGCCCACAGAGACGTGAATATCTATCTATAGATAGATATCTACAGTGCATAGATATGTACAGTGCATCTGGAAAGTATTCACAGTGCATCACTTTTTTCACATTTTGTTATGTTACAGCCTTATTCCAAAATGGATTAAATTCATTTTTTTCCTCAGAATTCTACACACAACACCCCATAATGACAATTTGAAAAAAGTTTACTTGAGGTTTTTGCAAATTTATTAAAAATAAAAAAAACTGAGAAAGCACATGTACATAAGTATTCACAGCCTTTGCTCAATACTTTGTCAATGCACCTTTGGCAGCAATTACAGCCTCAAGTCTTTTTCCAATATGATGCCACAAGCTTGGCACACCTATCCTTGGCCGGTTTCGCCCATTCCTCTTTGCAGAACTTCTCAAGCTCCATCAGGTTGGATGGGAAGCGTCGGTGCACAGCCATTTTAAGATCTCTCCAGAGATGTTCAATCGGATTCAAGTCTGGGCTCTGGCTGGGCCACTCAAGGACATTCACAGAGTTGTCCTGAAGCCACTCCTTTGATATCTTGGCTGTGTGCTTAGGGTTGTTGTCCTGCTGAAAGATGAACCGTCGCCCCAGTCTGAAGTCGAGAGTGCTCTGGAGCAGGTTTTCATCCAGGATGTGTCTATACATTGCTTCAGTCATCTTTCCCTTTATCCTGACTAGTCTCCCAGTTCCTGCCGCTGATAAACATTCCCACAGCATGATGCTGCCACCAAAGAGTTTAATCTTTGTCTCATCAGACCAGAGAATTTTCTTTCTCATGGTCTGAGAGTCCTTCAGGTGCCTTTTGGCAAACTCCAGGCGGGCTGCCATGTGCCTTTTACTAAGGAGTGTCTTCTGTCTGGCCACTCTACCATACAGGCCTGATTGGTGGATTGCTGCAGAGATGGTTGTCCTTCTGGTAGGTTCTCCTGTCTCCACAAAGGACCTCTGGAGCTCTGACAGAGTGACCATCGGGTTCTTGGTCACCTCCCTGACTAAGGCCCTTCTCCCCCAATCACTCAGTTTAGGTGGCCGGCCAGCTCTAGGAAGAGTCCTGGTGGTGTCGAACTTCTTCCACTTACGGATGATGGAGGCCACTGTGCTCATTGGGACCTTCAAAGCAGCAGACATTTTTCTGTAACCTTCCCCAGATTTGTGCCTCGAGACAATCCTGTCTCAGAGGTCTACAGACAATTCCTTTGACTTCAAGCTTGGTTTGTGCTCTGACATGAACTGTCAACTGTGGGACCTTATAGACAGGTGTGTGCCTTTCCAAATCATGTCAGTTAACTGAATTTACCACAGGTGGACTCCAATTAAGCTGCAGAAACATCTCAAGGATGATCAGGGGAAACAGAATGCACCTGAGCTCAATTTTGAGCTTCACGGCAAATAAAGGCTGTGAATACTTATGTACATGTGCTTTCTCAATTTTTTTATTTTTAATAAATTTGCAAAAACCTCAAGTAAACTTTTTTTCACGCTGTCATTTCGGGGTGTTAATCCATTGAATGAATTTAATCCATTTTGGAATAAGGCTGTAACATAGCAAAATGTAGAAAAAGTGATGCGCTGTGAATACTTTCCGGATGCACTCTATCTATCTATAGATGTGTATGTATGAGATGTATATCTGAGTTGTCACAAGGAAAGGTGGAGAAATCGAAGAATAAAAGAAACAGGAGGAGGTTAAAGGACGTGAAAGGCAGTCTTAGAAGGACAATCTGGCCACCTGAAAGGAGGAGACCACACAAGCTGGGGCCCCGTGAAGGAGCATTAGCTGTGGTGCTCTAGGGGCTAGTTTGCCCCACTGAACATCCAGGTGGAATGTGGCGAGCAAGGCAGGTGCCCTCTCTAGGCTTCTGAGGTGCGACCAAGTGAGCGCGAAGGAAGAAGGGAGGAAAGCCGACCTCGGACGGTCTGGCCGTGATGCCTGGAGGAAACCAAGATGGAGGTCGGCCAAAAGGAGCTCGTGGCTATTGAGTCTCCGCCGGCTACGCGAGCAATGGGTGAGCTGGAGAGAGAGAAGGAGGTGGGCTGAGATCAGGAGGAGTTAGACTGCATTTTAACCACAAATTTTTAATGGATTTATTTGACTTTTATTCCCACCTTTTATTGGATTTTTTATGGATTTGTATATGTACTTTTGGGGGTTTTTACTTTTTTCATGGTCCAGCAAGCTTTCTTTTTCAAATTCTTGTGCATGGCATGTTTCCAAGGTAACTCCCTCCTTGGGTGTTTATTTGAATATTTCATGCACAATGAGCACCACATACCATTTCCTTTGACCATTAGCCGATCAAAATCTTTAAACCATTGTTGGTTGATGCCGGATAAGTAGTGCTTAGATTTTATCAATTGGCAGAGTGTGTGCTGAAGAGATTTCCCCCTATGGACCAGCCTCTGCAATGTCTATGTCTGAAATTGCCACATCAGGAGTTGACCCTGCCCCGTCATTAGTTTGTGGCGTCTCTTTTCTGAAAAAACTGAGCAGTGTTGTTTTCCGAACATTTTTTTTTTTTTTTTTTTTACTCATGTTGGTAAAATGTTTTTGTGGAGAAAATTAAAAGTACCTATGAATAAGACTTTTGAGTGTGAAAGTGGGAAGCCTGTTGGATATTCAATGCACACTTACACTACGGCAGGGCAAGATATGAACAAAAAAAGGAATGGCAGCTGGGTCACTGCAACAAAACCCTCAGCAATTCAGTGACAAAAATTTTGCTCAGGACACATTGTGTGCTGCAAGGGTTTCTACACACTTTATGCAATATGGACACCGGTCCAAATATGAGCAAATATAAAAACGGCAGAGGGAGTCACTTTAACAGGAACCACAGTGAGTGCTACAAAGATTTTGGCACACAGAACACATCTAACGCTTAAACAACTGTATATAATATATATATTGGTTTACTATGTACTGAACAAGAAGAGAGCTGCTGTACGCTACAGACTGCACGGACACTGAGAACAGAGATGTCACTTCCTGACTCCCTTTTTCTGATATCTGACAGGCTGGTTCCAATAGACTTTTTTTTATTTTATCAGTCCTCCTCTCGCCCGCCCATCTCCACATCCTCTTTGCTAGTGAACTGCCGCTCCACCCCTGCTATTACCATTTACAGCCCCCTCTTGAAAGCCCACCTCCCCATACTCTTTGCTTGTGAACTCTGCTCCGCCTTGTCCCCGCTATTAGCTTGTTCAGCATTGAGTGATGGTAACATTCCGCCCCTCGCCACATGTGATCCTGCTTCTAAAATATTTGCCCATCTGCCCTCTCTTCCCTTGCCATCTCTGCAGCTCATTAGATCCGCCTGTGCCTGTAGATCTGTGGTTGTCATCTCTCCAGCCGGGCGCTCGACTAAGTTAGCCGGGTGGAGCGCTCGGCTAAAAGACACTAGGGAGAACACTAACCTGCATGTCCTCTCTCACCACATTCATAAACCTTCTTTTAGGCCTTCCTTTTTTCCTTTTCCCTGGCAGCTCTATCCTTCACATCCTTCTCCCAATATACTCGGCATCTCTCCTCTGCACATGTCCAAACCAATGCAATCTCTCCTCTGACTTTGTCTCCCAACCGTCCAACCTGAGCTGACCCTCTAATGTCCTCATTTCTAATCCTATCTATCCTCGTCACACCCAGTGTAAATCTTAGCATCTTTAACTCTGCTACCTCCAGCTCTGCTCCTGCTTTCTCGTCAGTGCCACCGTCTCAAACCCATATAACATAGCTGGTGTCACTACCGTCCTGTAGACCTTCCCTTTCACTCTTGCTGATACCCGTCTGTCACAAATTACTCCTGACACTCTTCTCCACCCATTCCACCCTGCCTGCACTCTCTTCTTCACTTCTCTTCCACAATCCCCATTACTCTGTACTGCTCATCCCAAGTATTTAAACTCATCCACCTTCGCCAACTCTACTCCCTGCATCCTCACCATTCCACTGACCTCCCTCTCATTTATACACATGTATTCTGTCATGTCCCTACTGACCTTCTTTCCTGTCCAATCCAGAACATATCTCTACCTCTCCAGGGTCTCTTCAACCTGCTCCCTACTATCGCTACAGATCAAGCAGCCGAAAGAAGATTTGCATGACTGATGATTTGATGAAGATATGGTCTGTCAATAGTAGACCATAATGAGTCCACTTGTTTGTTTTTATATGGAAACACCAAATTATGTGCATTTTGTTTTTGCATTAATAACTTCATTTGTTATATATCACAGATAAGTGCAAATATCTGAACAAGTAAACTTAGTGATTCCATCTGAAAGAGAAACGTATACAGTATGGTGTTCGAGTTGCATGATAAGTTATAAGAAAAGAAACCAGAAATTACCTGCCGTACTGTATGAAGCAAATTAGAATTGGAGTGATTGGAATGTCAAGAGTCCAAAACAATTTGTCTGTGGAGTTTATATGTTTTCCCAGTTTCTGCATGGGATTTTTCTCCCACATTCTCAAAACCATGAGTTTAATGGCTCGTTTATACTTCATGATCAGAACGTGGACGCATCATGGCTGCCACGAGTTCCCAGAGTTCATTTCATGCGTCCTCTGAGCAGGTTCTCAGAAATTAACGCGACACGTGCGCAAGTTGCAGTACCAGCAAAAAGTCTGGGGGGGGGGGGGGGAGGGGATTGCATAGTGTTCTAAAAGTTGGAATGTGACGTCGGAGTCTCTACTATCTACTTGTGACAGAAAGCCACTTTGCGGATCCTACGAGATCGATGTGAACGCTTCGATGTTTGTGGTGAAGCAGAATGGCGACATACAGATGCATTCGTGGTGCTTTTATATTCAAACATCGCATATTCCTGATCATAATGACACGATACATTTTAAAAGTCTCACATACCGTCTTATGTGCCGTCTTTTTTGTTTCTCTGGCTTCCTCTGGACCTGACAGCAGCGGCAAACAGCAATAGATCACCACACTGAGCACATTAAATGTATGATATTCCAACTCTCTGCACATTTAGAATCCTAAGATTTATACTTGATATCACTTTCATGATGAAATGCATTAAAGTATGTATGTTACATTTTACAGATAAATTGTTAATTTCGTTTAAATAATGAACACTGTTAATGATTACACACATGGGGGTGACACGGTGGCGGAGCGTTATCACTGATGTCTTGCAGGGAGTCGCGTTGCTGGTATTCCCTGCCTGGAGTGTACATGTTTTCCTGTTGGGTTTCCACAGTGAGCTCCGGTTTCCTTCCAAAGATATGCAGATTTGGTGACACTAAAATGACGCCAGTGTATGTGTGTGCTTGTATTTACCCTGCAATGAGCTGACTCCTCGTCTAGGGATTATTTGTGCCTCGTGCCCAATGCTAGCTGGAATGGACACATCCCTGGATTGATGGATTTAATCATAAAACATCCTTTTCAGAGATATTGTGGTAAGGTGTCATCGGAATTTAATGGGTGTTCCAGGCAATACACAACACAGCGAAGCCGAACCTGATCTCACCGTGATAATATCTCGCACTGCCGCCTGGTGGATTCTTCCAGATTTACGTAAAGTACGCGTGGAAGTATAAACTATAAATGCTTGCATAGCAGGAGCGTCCGCTGCAGCATGCATCGCGTCGCGTAAAGTATAAACCTGGCCTAAGGTTAACAGGGATTTCATACTAGTGAAATTTCACAATATTTGATACCAAAGCAAAAACAGAAATCCCTTTTACCGGCTTTTTAATTCAAAATACCTCCATTTTTCAGGTGGACAGTATTGTTTTTTTTTTTTCTGTAAAAATGTAGTTTTTGTGTAATTCTGTAGAATAATAGTAACATAGTAATAGTAAATAATAGTAACAACTTTAAAGTACTTTTAGGTAAATTTAAGTAGTTTCCCAGCTATTATTTGAGTAAACTAGTATTGTCATTCATAAATATCTAATTACAGTGCAAGACTTGAATTTAATATGTGATATAGGATTTTCTCCAGTTTTACAGCAAATTAGGGAGGTGTTATAATTTTAGGGTGATCTCGGCATAGTGGTTTTGAAAATATTAGCATGGACTACCTGATTTATCTTAACTCTTTTAGGGCTAATTTTTTTTTGTTTCTTTTCTCCCAGGGCTGAATATTTTTCCAAAAACTAACTTTTTTTAAAAAAAAAAAACACAAAGCAATTGAAATCAACAAAAAATATTTACTTTTGACAAATGTTACTGTCTTGCATGTTGTATGAGCCTGCATACTCTATGATTTCACATACATATCACATACATTTTACACAGCAAAGTCCTGCAAAGCCTGATCTCGCTCAAAGCAGCCAATTTCAGTCATTGCCACATTGCACTGCTTACAATATGTGTTGCTTTGGTGCCTACTTTTCAATTGTCTGTTGCTGTACTTTCTCACATATATTGTTAGTGTGTACTGTAGAGAGACAAGTCACCCGTTTGCCATCGTGCCATGCCACTGCCACCAAGTTTTCTGAATAAAACTTTGCAGCAGCATGTACCTATCATCACGCGGCATAACCTGTCCAAAGCCACCAGGGGACAAAGCACGTTTGGACCAATGCTCTCTGAAGTTATATCTCCAGTTCTGTCCCATCTCTATTTGTAATGCCACAGCGCGCTTCATCTCGTCTTTTGTTGTGGGTTTCCACTTTGAAAAATGAGAATGCGATGCAAGCGCAGCCCGCGATTCAAAAAATTTCTCTGCCTACCTGTTTGTCTCATCTGACAGTAGCTGAAAAGCAGCATCAGGAGAGAGCAGCCTGAAGTAGTTCAGCAGCTGGTGATCTGTCGTGTCCAACAGCAAGCCATGCCGTCTTGTGAAGTCCGGTAGCCCACGGATCAATGTCTCTGTATTCCTCCCACGCGAACTTTGCCGTAGATGCATCGGCTGCACGAATTGTTCAGCTGGCAGCGGATCAGCTGGCGTGGCATCGGCTGGTGTCCGATCAGCTGATGCCGGCTTCTCACTCTCTTGTTCGATCTCCTGATCGCTGTCAATAAAATCCAATTCTGAAAAATCAGAGTCCGACTCCGCGATAATGCGCAAAACATGGTCTGCCGAGTGTTTTCTTTTCTGCACTCGCTTCGCTCCCTTGTGACATGTCGATGCCATCTTGCCTTTGTTTACATTTCGCAACTCACGCACACGCAAGGATTAGTTGCCGAGTCAACGAGTCTAGCATTCCTCCAAGCACAGAGGGAATGCCTGCGACGTGACAGTGAGTTTTGTCGCCATTAACAGCTGATTGTCGCCCTCTATCCCTCTATGTCGACTTTTGTCGACATTCGCCCTCAACCCCTCCTGTCGACATCCGCCCTAAAAGAGTTAATTAAGGCACATTCCAGTTTTATTCTCTGCCCAATTATTTAATGTAACTCCAGAGTACTGCTTAAAATCAATACTAAAAATAATTAAAACATTATTATCTGTGCTGTTGAATCAGTGAATTCCAAGATTACTTTTTTCCCCCCCTTTAAACATACCCTTTAAAGCAGTTTTTATTACAGCATGCTTTTAAAATCTGCCTTGTCAGGTAATCATTCCAGTAGGTTTGTAAACTTTGGTATTGTAAGGTTTATATTTGCATCCTTAGCTGGTTTAAAAACAAACAAAAAAAATGTATCTGTTTTAAAATGTCACTCTTTAGTCACATTTATTTCAATTTTAAATGTCTCAAACTTATGATGCTTTAATTGTCCCACCCTCAAATACTGTATCTCCATCCTTATTACATTACACCCAACTTCTTGGCTAACTGTGTGAAATTAGACTTGTCTGTTTTACATTAATCCATTATTAGAGCTGTTGTGAAAACAGCATTTGTTGTTCTGTTTTCAGAGTATCTTGAATGAGTGTTCACTGTGTAATTGTCTAGCTTTTGTACAAATCCAGAATTAGAAAATTAATGGACTGCTTTTACTGTACTTGTTTTCAGTTGTAACTGAGTGACTGCATTACATTCTAATATGTACACATGTATGTTATACTGCATGTGTTTTCACTGCGTTCATCATGTTATGAGTTATTCTCATAAATATCAGCTTGCCTTTAAATACCAAACAACTTGCGCAAATTAAGCATTTGTAGATTTATATTTGATATGCAGTTTTGTCTGCATTTCTCTAACTGGAGTGTCTGTGTTGTACTTCTGTTAAAGCAGAATGTCATATTACTAAAGAGACTTTGACTTGTAACACTAAATGAATTTTGTTTTGGTATTAACAAATGGTTCAACTTATTTCATTACTTCTTTACACAAGTTAAGCAACCACTTTGTTTGAAACTTGTCTCGATTTATTTGCTATAACTTTTTTTTTTTAACACGGCTGGTGGGGGCAGTTTCCTTCTACATTCCACAGTCCTATATGTGTGATTCTGGATGTGTTCGCACCCTGAACTGTATGTGCTGATTAGATTTTTTTTATTTGATCTGATGTGATATTTTTTTATTTTTTATTAAAAAGGATAAGCATAATTCTCATGCCTCGAATACAAAGCATTTTCATGTATCAGTTCAGATGTTTTTTCTTTTCAAGATCTTTTGATGTGGTGCTGTAGGAATGTGAGTCATTTTCACATGTAACTTTTACTCAAGCTTTTCTCACATGTTATTGTGCATTGTGAGGTAATATGTCCACTTGCAGTTAACTCATCATTGAAGGCTCGAATTCACTTGGTGGTACTAATGCTGTAACAAAAAAAGGTAGTACCATTATGTTTTTGCCATTTTGGAATCAACTTGGTACGAGAGTATCAATTCTTATAACATCCATGTTATTTATATATTCCAAATTGACCCAAGTGTGAGAATGTTCACAAGTTCACTGGTATCCTGTCAGGCACTTTCTTCAACTTTGCTCTGGTAGCCATTAGCTAGAAGTGCCCTGTTATTGTGCCTTGTTTTGTTGCACCTTCATTCATGCAAGAAGGTCTCCTATGAATGGGATGTAGTCATAGCTCATGGTAGAACTCAACCTGTGTTCTGATACTTTGGAAGTACTGTACATAACGGCTGATGAGGCATACAAGTGTAATTTTGAAATAAAGGAATACATACATACTGTAAATATTTTGTTCATTAAATACAATCTCTGGATTTTTGATATTTTCCTGTAGTTCTTTTATTTCTTCATTACAAAATTGCTTGTTGTGTAGTGAATTCCTGCTACTTTGTATGGGTGCTGACACATTTGGGGTTTACCCAGACTGACCCACTCTTGATTAATTGACAGATCATTTATATCTCTTAATAGTTACAGTATGTAGGAAGCTAATTTCAACATCTTAGAATAATTAGGGTGATGTATAGAATGTTTAATACAGGGACTGCGCATTTACACTAATTTTGATATAATTCTTTTCTGCAGACTCTGTCGCCAGTATAATTATGAAAGCAGACTCTTATTCTTTTGTGAACCTCTGTATCCTTGGAAAAAGCATGATCAATTTATTTTAGAAGCCATTATTGTAAGGGTGCCTTTTTAATTCTAAGCACGTACACTGCTTTATAGTTCTGTGATGATCTTCACTGTAGACTGTTATGAAGTATTTATTTATTTATTTATTTATTGTCTATTTTCAGAATGTCATACCCAGGCTATCCACCTTCTTCTGGCTTTCCTCCTTCCTACTCTGGATATCCTGTAAGTTCTTTAATATTATATTTGTCCTATTTTTAATGTTTTGCCTGAAGCACCTGGCTCCTTTACTGAGTTTATTTTGAATGTGGTTATTTGTATATTGGTAAAATAAAAATTAAATACAATTGACGAGGGTAAAATCTGATTTTCAAAGATCCATTCCACAAAATGCAATAGAATGCACTGGAAGATTATCCTAATTTAGTAATGCCTGTTCTTGCTTAATGATGGCATCTGCTTTTTATTCAAGCACATTTACTAATTAGACATTTCTGTTGACCTTCTGAAGTAATTTAAACATTGTTTTCCTTTTTACATTTAGTGTGCCAGTCAAAAAAGTTAAATTCCTTACAGAATTAAAATGTTTGCCAGGCGTTGGGAGTGTCGCAGACAGTAGTTGATTCATATCTCTGTGCAAAGGTGGAAAGTGTGGTATTTAGTCAAAAAATTATTTAAAAGTCCATCTGTGTCAAATAAACAGATTTCTGAAAATGTTTCCAAATTGGCATCTCCAGTGTGCTTCATACATGCTGTCTTTACAAGACTTTGTCATTCATGGCCAATATGCGTTTGAAGTAGATGTGAAATTGTTTTCCATCTTTTAGACAGGCACCTGGTTGCTAAAGAAGAACTTTAACATGAGTAATGCCTATCAAAATTTGAAAGATCTGATTGGTTTAGTGTAGAGATAAAGACAGCCAAAGTTTCTCCACAACATGAAATACATTTTGTTTAATAATATTTCAGCAAGCCATAAATGGGCAAATTTGTAACCACCAAAAGGACACCGGAAAAGAAAACAGAAGAGAGAACAGACACTTACTCATAAAAACTGTACTATATATGGCAATAAAATTTGAAAGTATATGTTATTGTACACACCAACTGTTTTTCAAAGTTAGACATCCAATACTAAATAACAATCCTTGCAAATTGACATTTTTAGTAACATTAAAATTAGTGTCAACAAGCCCTTTTTTATAGCCTCCACATCCCAGAAACTAATGAACATACAAGCCTAAAATTTTGCACACTAAGTATTGGGTACAGTGACATTGTTGCTGTTGATTCCATGTGGATTGGCCGTTACGTCAAACTATATGAAGTGGAAACTACTAATGTAAAAGTGCAATTTAATTACTTTTAGGGGAAAAAAAAACTAAATTAGAAATATTGTTGTTCTTTGGAAAGCATAACACAAGAATAAAATGGACTTTATTTTTCAAAGGCATTAACATATATACACACCTACAACAACAACATTTATTTATATAGCACATTTTCATACAAAAAGTAGCTCAAAGTGCTTTACATAATGAAAAGAAAAATAAAAGACAAAATAAGAAATTAAAATAAGGCAACATTAGTTAACATAGAAAAGGAGTAAGGTCCGATGGCCAGGGTGGACAGAAAAAACAAAACAAACAAAAAACTCCAGAAAGCTGGAGAAAAATAATAAAATCTGTAGGGGTTCCAGGCCATGAGACCGCCCAGTCCCCTCTGGGCATTCTACCTAACATAAATGAAATAGTCCTCTTTGTAGTTAGGGTTCTCACGGAGTCGCTTGATGCTGATGGTCATACAGACTTCTGGCTTTTAATCCATCCATCATTTTTGGAACATCATGGTGCGCCACCACCAAAAGGACACCAGAAAAGAAAACAGAAGAGAGAACAGACACTTACTCATAAAAACTGTACTATATATGGCAATAAAATTTGAAAGTATATGTTATTGTACACACCTAGCAAATGCATGGTAAGCAGAATCATCCCTGAAAATTGGGTAACAATGTGGACTTTGTATTTTGAACATAGCTAGTCAATTGTACTTGTTACGATCTACTGTGAAAGTGATGAAAGTTGAATCTTTACTAAATAATGTAATTTTTAAAGAGGAAGTATTTGCATTTCAAAATACTTTTTAACAATATAATTCCCTACATAATCTACAGTAAAGTAGCGAAAGTAAATATAATTCACTTATCTACACCACAGACTCCATAGAGCTCAGAATATTTCAAACTGCATTTAGTGTATTAAACTTTCTATATTTGCCTAGAATAAAAACATTGAAAGTCTAAAGAGTTCATTTGTTCAGTAATTACAAAGATTTGTCAAGGTTTTTATTTTGGTTGGTTTCATTAGTTTGTGTGTGCTTGTGCAGTGTTTCAGGGCAAAGGTAGATATTCTTAATAATCATTGACAGTTTGCTTAGACAGTAAAAGTTAGCAATAGGAATTTTGTTTGTGCTAATGATTGTGACTCAGTTTCAGCTTACAGTTCTAATGGCATGTGGTTATGCAAGCCAAAAAGCTTCTTTGCATATGAGTCACTAAGCCTGTTGTGGCTTTCTGTGGATTGATGCCATTTAGCGTCATCTGTCCACAGCAAGTATAAAACACGATCTTGTTGAGTTTAGTTTCAAATGTAATGAACAGCACCTGTACTGTATTTTGCTCGTTTTTATAGGTAGCTTTACAAAACAATGTATTTAGTTTTATTTTTTTTAATTGAAAGCTTTTTGTTATTAAACATCAAGGATATAAATAAAAATAATAATTGTATAGTGGTATTTACTGTGCGAGGCACTGTTAAGCGTAGTGACTCATTTGGGGATTCACAGCAATATCCCAGTAATTGTACTACCAGTCTTGTGCTTTGCAGGCCACAGTGCCTAAAGGAGTGAGATAAGGAGGTGTTTTTCTTGTCTTTTTAAAGTTTATGGTTTTAGAAATGTTTTTGTCATTTGGACATGTCTCTTTTCTCTAGCTGCCTGCATGAAAAATATATGCCAGTGTGCACAAGTGAGAAATGAAAAAAGTCATAGGTTAACCATCACTAATTTGGTATTGTTGGGACCTGTGAGTTTGCCAGATCATTGGTGGTTAGATTTACACACTCTGTTTACCCAAAAACTGTAAAAGTTCTAAATATTGGAGCGCATCTCCAATACAAGACACTCGTTGGCATTGTAGATATGCCTCAGGACCTAATTTTTCAACAGAAAGTAACTTTGCTAACTCCTCAACAAATGCAGCAGCTGCTTCCTTTTCTGGTGAATATTTTTTGCCACACAATCTATGCAACTTTAAGCCATGTTGATACATCACCAGTGAAGGCCACCCCTCATCCTGATAAGGCACTGTGTCTGGAACCGGATGATGTTCTACGGACTCTGAGGAGAATTAATCCAAGGAAAGCTGCGGGACCAGACCAGATACCAGGTTGTGTACTCAAAGGATGTGCGGAGCAGCTGACACGTCCTTACGGATATATTTAACATCTCTCTGTGTCAAGCTGTTGTGCCATCTTGCTTTAAAACCTCAGAAATCATCCCAGTTCCGAAAAAACCCATAGTCACAACCATGAATGACTATCGCCCTGTAGCCTTAACATCAGTAGTGATGAAATGTTTCGAGAGGCTGATCAAGGACCACATTACTTCTGTCCTACCCTCCTCTTTTGACCCACTCCAATTCGCCTACCGCTCCAACCGTGCCACAAAGGATGCCATATCTATTGCACTCCATTTTTCATTGGAACATCTGGAGAATAGAGACGCTATGGTCCGCATGTTGTTTGTTGATTTTAGTTCGGCTTTTAATACCATCATCCCTCAGAATTTGATCAGCAAACTGGGCCCATTGGGACTGGGCATACCTCTGCAAAACTGGATATTGGACTTTCTAATGGGTAGGCCACAGTACGTACGGGTAGGAAAGAATAAATCAGATACCATCTCCTTGAGCACAGGTTCTCCACAGGGGTGTGTTTTAAGTCCCCTCCTCTTCACGCTCATGACCCACGATTGTTGTGCCAAGTTCAGCACAAACCAAATTATTAAGTATGCGGACGACACAACAGTGGTGGGTCTCATTCGAGGTGACGGGGAAGGGGATTACAGAGAGGAGGTGAAGTCATTTGTGGAATGGTGTGATAAAAACAATCTGATACTGAATGTCGAAAAAACAAAAGAACTGGTGATTGACTTCAGGAAGAAACCGCTGATACACATCCCGGTCTACATTAAGAACAGTGCTGTGGAAATTGTGCAGTCTACTAAGTTCCTGGGAGTTAATGTGACGAACAACCTCACCTGGTCCCTGCACCCCTCCTCCGTCATCAAGAAAGCTCACCAGCGCTTGATCTTTCTGCGGAGGCTAAAGAGGACCCATCTCAGTAAGTCAGTCCTCACCACTTTTTACAGAGGGACCATAGAGAGCGTGCTAACCAGCAGCAGCTCTCTGTGGCAGGAGAGCTGCAGCGCTTCGGACTGGAAAGCACTGAGGAAAGTGGTGAGGGCTGCGGAGAGGATCATTGGAGCCCCGTTGCCAAATGTACAAGATTTGGCAAAACAACGCTGTCTGGCCAGAGCTGTGCGGATTTCTAGAGACCCTACTTATCCTGCCTCTGAACTCTTTTCCCTCATGCCCTCAAGCAGAAGGTACCGCAGCCTGAAATGTAGAACTACCAGGTTTAAAAACAGTTTTTTTCCTACTGCCATTCGTCTTTTAAATGAAGCATTTTAGTATTTTATTGTAGGCTGATTGTAACTATGTGTTTTTATTAATGTCTTGTGCATCGTATTTTCGTTCTGCAGCACATCTTGGATGTTCTGCTAAATGACAAATAAAATTGAATTGATTGAATTGAATTGATTGATAAAAACACTGAATCCAGCCTTCACTACACTCGCACTTGTCCTAGTTCTTCATGAAGACATTTTGCTTGTTCCTTCACCTATCCTCGGACACAAAGCTAAAACCACATTATCAGCACTTTATCCAATTCTGATCTTTTTCCATCTTTCATTGTTTTTGTTATGCCCATCTATTTCTTTGATCCACTGTTAACAAAAGAACTGGGAATATTTTTCTATTTCTTTATGTCATACATTGTTGGAGAGCCAGTGTGTGGTATAAGTAGTCCGCAGCTGTAAATGAATGACCAGTTTTTAAATCTGCCACTCACGGCTTGAAGGTGGGGGTGTGGTAGCATAGCGAGACTGGTTCCTGGGAGCAATGCAGGTATGGGTGTTTATGTACTGAAGTGCACAGGTGCGGGATCGCCCGTGTCTGTAATCGATGCCGGGAGCTGCTAATCGCCACACCTGTTCCATGTCCCCATTATTAAAGGAGAAGTGTGAGTGCAGAGAGGGACAAATAAAGCAATAAGGTTAAAGAGCGAAGAAGGCAGGAGGCATTAAGTGCTAGTGCGTGAGTGAGTGAGAGCAGGCTCGCTGGATAGCAGGCAGCTGGGAGGAGAGCCTCTTGGGAAGAGTGTTTGGCCGACAGTCGATGGGGGCAGTAGAAAGCGGTTGCTCCAGCTGAGCAGTTATGAGGTGCTGGAGGCTACAGGCAACTCGCCACATAAACCTGAGGAGGCTTGGGAGGGAGAGCACCAGTGTGAGCGACCTGGTCACTGGGGACCCAAGTCTCGGCCTGGTGGGACAAGTTGTACGTAGCCAGGGGATGGAAGGCAACTGGACCAGTTGGAGGTCAGCTGCACCTGTGAATTGGGAGACTGCCCTTTTGCAAAGCCCATTGGGATAAGCACGGGAGCCGCCAGCTGTACAGTTTCCAGGCTATTTATTTTAACCTCGTTTTTATGGATGTATATGGGATTATTTTAACCTCCATTTTTTATCAACTCATTTTATGGGTTTATTGTTTATTTAACTTTGAGCACTGCACTATTTTATTTGAACAGTGTTGATTTTTTTTTTTAACTGTTTTAATAAAAGCACTATACACTGCTTTTCACTATCCTCTTGCTCAGAGTGATTTGTCCCCATTTGCACAGCTCATCACGTTTCTTTACTGACAGTGTTGGGTTCAAGGGACTCCCCAGAGCTGGAAGAGGAAGGATGGAACAGGACCTGCACCATCACACAATGTTACATAATTCACAAAGGCTTCTCATAGACACACCATTGTCGAGTAGTTTTTATTTATTTATTTTAAAGTTAACCTTTATCTTTTATGAACAATGTACGGTGCTTAAGCTTTTCACCATGAGAAGAACTTCCTTTTCACATTGGAAACATGACTGGGGCCTAATGTGAGCAGATTATAATACATGCAGGAAAACCAGTAGGAATGGCTTTCCAGGGTTTACAAGTTTGTGCAAACCACTGATTCTGTGACCAATGGCACCAAAACCAAAGAGGCAGGTTGGTGCTCCAACCTAGGAAATTTGAAATTATGTTCATGGAAATTAGCGGTGGAACTGGATTGCTGATAGTCGACTTGTAATTTTTAATATGTTCAAGTTAAGTTATTTTTTTGTTTGTGGCTGAATTCTTGCTGGTTTGGTATAGTTTAGCTCAATCTCGTAATGAGAACACATGCACATGTTCTAGGGCTGTGCAATTTGTGAATTTCCCCTTGGGATTAATAAAGTATCTATCTATCTTATATGGTCAAAAATGTTATCAGTTTACAGTGAACCCTCGTTTAGCACAGTTAATCCGTTCCAGACTCTACCGCGATAAATGAATTTTCGCGAAGTAGGATTCTTTATTTATAAATCGAATATTTTCGCAGTTAGAGTATAGAAAACCTGTTTACAACCTTCTAAATACGTTTTTAACATTATTAGAGCCCTCTAGACATGAAATAACACCCTTTAGTCACCATTACACTCGCATTACCCAATATATTAGACAAAATAAGACATATTAGACGTTACAAATATCATATTATTATTATTTGTACTGTACATTTAATTACACACACACACAGTTCTTACACACAACCACTAACCTATGAAGGCACGAGCTCAGTAGGAGAGTCTTCAGGTTGTAAGCTGGAGCGCTGACCACACCCTCAGAGGACACAGACGCCCCTGGGAAAACCCCCGAAACAGCTGACAGTCTACCTTCACATTGCTCCTTACCCTTCTTACTTGCGCTATAATGCGCGATAAACCTCTCACACGGTACTCTGCTTACTTAAAAGTATTGTGCAGCGCCTCTCAGCTTTGGAATTGGTGGTTTTGTTTCTCTCTCTCTGTCTCTCAGACATTCTCTGCTCCTGGTGGAACTGTCATCTCTGACTTGTCATGGAGCACGTTTAAACTTTTGAAAAGAGACAAATGTTTGTTTGCAGTGCTTTGAATAAAGTTCTTTTCTTTCTACAACCTCCTGTGTCTCTGTGCAAATCTGTGACCCAAGCGTGACAAGGTGGTGCAGTATCTTCAGCAGGTGTGTCGTTGTCTTCTTCCGCTGAAGGAGTACTAGGAGTAGGCAGTGAGTGTTTGGGTGCACGGCTGAAGAACATCTTGATAGGCAGTTGCTGGCGCTGTCTTCATGTGTGAGGAGGCTTTTGTAGTGTACTGTATTGCCATCTTTGATCATATCCAAGAGTTTCACCTTCTTCTGGATGGTAAGCATCTTCCTCCGGCGCTTAGTTTCATTGTCAGAAGGCTTAGAAAAAGCAGCACGTTTAGGAGCCATCGTGGGGCTTAGATAAAAGTTCTCAAAAAGTGCACGCGTAGTGACGTAAGCGTGTATGAGAAAAAAACGCAATAGAGTGAAGTCGCGAAAGTCGAAGCGTGATATAGCGAGGGATCACTGTATTTAATAAGTTTAGACTATTATATTTCCTCATGCTCAGGTTTATATTTAAATAGTATTTGAATGCAGAAGAAACCAAAAGGCCTATTTGTTACAGTGTAGTATACAGCAGCAAAGAAATCAAAATTGAACATTGGCCAGTATAAATAAGTAAATACAAATCTAAATTTTGACAGTCTTTTAGGCAATTGCTGTAACAACCAACAGTTGATTGAACATGTTACAAGACATTTATTAGACTTTAAGGCAATGACTTTCTTTTAGTCAGTGGAAACAGGAATAAAAAATTAAGTGTAAACAATGAAAGGGGATGTAGCATGTTAGCCTCATATGGTGAACCACATGGTTTTATTTTGTTAGGTTTTTTTGCATATAAATCCTAGTGTCTCTGGCTTTGAGATGCTCTGTGCCAGGATACAATGTCACTACTTGTACTAAGATGTTAAGTTGGCAGCAGGAATACACAGGTACTGTTTGGCCAGAAGTGTCTGGTAAAAGATGATTTGTGAATAGTGAGCCAAAAATAAAAAAAGGAGAAAAAAAAATTATTCCTATTATCCATATTACTAACCGAGAATGGTAAACCGGATGGCATGGACGCAGGTACACGGCGATGGGACCATGAGACGTACTGCGCAGGCGCGTACAGCTCAACTAAATGTACAAACACAAGCCCACCTGGATAAACAAGGCGCCCATAGCTAATGACTAACGACAGCCACACAGAAAAGAGGATTCTGCACTGCACCCCAGAGTCAAACGTAACACACTACGGGGTCCGCAAAGGTCCACAAAGAGAGTACGGAATATATAAGAGCACACCCATCGAAAAAAAATCAATCGTGTAAAAGCACATAGTACACACACATCTTGTGCTCTCAGCGCATATAAAGCATATAAGGACAATACGGAGAATAGAGACCCAAAGGCATTGGAGAGGAAAAAAAGGCAGATAAGAGATTATGAAAGCAGTGGAATTCGAAAGGCTCAAACAAACGATGGCGCGATACACATGCAGACAAAGGTACAGAATATGAAAGCAGTGAAATTCGAAAGTATTGTAGCGTCCCAGCCAGGTTGAGGGCTTTTTGGTTTTAAGTGACTGTTGGGTCCGATTGAGGGAAAGCGGAGTACAGCACAGAGGACTGATAGCGGGGTATTGATTTGATGCGGTGGGGGGGGGGCGTTGGAGAGGGTGCTAGAATGTTGTGTTTGGGGTTAGGAAGTTAGCGATTGTTCAAGTAAAACTTTTGTGACACTTTATCATGTCAGTCACTACAGTATCAAAGAAAAGATAGAAACGATTGCATTACCGCAAACAAAAGGTGAATAATCATCAGAACCAGGTGTAATTAAAAAAATAGCAGGACAAATTGAGGTCTGAAAAAAAAAAGTAGACAACAAAGTCTTTTCGCATTCGCATCATTCAATGGACAAAACGTGGATTTACACAATAATGGACCATACGCTATGAGAATCTGTGGTCCCACAACAGTTAAAGGAATGACAAGTTACATTTCAAAGAGTACACAATTCGGTCGGGTGTATATTGATGATCTCGGAGAAGCGATGCAAAGTTTAACAGGCAAAAAGAAAGGTGATGTATATATTCCGCGAATAACATTACACACCAAAGGAGATCATGATATGCCATTTGTAGTAAAATGTTTACAGTTTACCGTGAGAATAACTTTTGCTTTGACAATCAATATATCACAGGGACAAACAAAAAAACACGGATTATTTATTACAGAAACAGAAACAATATTCACTCACGGGCAGTTATACGTTGCGTTGTCACAATGTGTCTCCAAAAAATATTGTTTTTAATGAAGCTTTAAAGTAAAAGTGAAAATAATGAAATTGAAACAATTCCAAAAAAAAATGTAAAATTGTATATCCAATTAACCAAACACAGGGGTTGGCGAGCGAAGCGAGCAGGGGGAGTTAGTAAAATATTCATTATTATAGTAAATGTGTTTTGTATTTGAATGGAAGGATGATTTCAAGTAAAATACAAAAGAATGCACAACTATCAGAAGCATCTACCAAGGCTTGTTTATACACAAATTACATATGAATTAAACCTGTAATAAAAAATTAATACAGGTGAAAGCCTGTTATAGTGAAACTCACGGGACCATAATTTTACACTAATTTTTTTGTTATAACGAATATGGGGAAAATGCATATAGTATTGTGACTGGGTCTGCTGGTAATTCCCCATGTCTGATGGAAGCGGTGCTTCCTCTGCAGGATCAGGGTTACCGGATACCATGCTTCTCACACAATGTAACATTTAACACTGGGGTTAGATCTGTTCTTCCTCACACTCTCCTGATCTGTTTTCTCCAGACCCAGTCTGCCACAGAAGTGATTCTGAGCCTCTGGTGTTCTTCTAATTAGAAGATGGGAGATCAAGCAGGATGATTGCCCGTCCTGCAGCTCCTATTCTAAATGAAGTCTTGAGACTGCACATGTCTTTATACATTAATATAAAGTACCTGTATTTTCCTTGGAAACCTGGACTCCTCTTCCTGTCTGTCTTGCAACTCTAACGCAAGCTTGACAATGACAGTGTAAAAATACAGCGCTTCCTAAATTGTAAAAAATTTTATTTGTAACTTTTTTTTAATAGAAATATAGGTATGAAAACGAGACAGTAGACGAAGATGAGATTCCAAATGCTTTTGCCATGTAATTTTTTCTTCATTCTGGAATTCTCTTTTTACGGTTCACTGAGTGTAGGCTTAAAGCACTGTAACAGGTTTATAGGTAAAATGCAATGTTAAAATTGACGTAGTTATTAAATAATACATACTCGCAAAGACTGATTTGTTTAAACATTGGAGGACAAAGTATTTCCAAACTGATTTAATATAAATGAGTCCTAATATTTGTCCATTAATATTACTGTTGAACTATGGCCAGTTGACGGTAGAGGAGTGGGGAAAACAAAAACCTTGGGGGTTCAGTCAGTTATAACAGAAAATGTCAAAAGACAAAGTCACAGTAAATAAAACCACATAGAAGTAGTGGAGTGGCACAGCAGCACACAGAAAAAAAGGATAGTAATGAATCACAATTGGTGTAATACTTAATTTTTACACAAACGACCAACCAACAAAGCCTCAGCCAGGGTATGCTAGCATAAAGTAGTGAGTATTCACCCTGGATTTAGAGCGTACACTGAAGAGTCATCTCTTACCTGAACAGGCACTGCTTTGGGGCCTGTAGCTAAAAGCTTATCCTTCTACCTTCATTTTGCTAATCCTTTGGAAGTTTACTGAACTGGCAGATGGAGATCTTAATGTGTGCTCTGGTTCATAAGTAATAAAACAATTCAGATAAATAAGCAGGGCCTTGGCCATTTTAAGGTTTTATGTGGAAGAAGGAACAGCCTTACGCTTAACTGGAAGTCAGTCTAAAAACTTGAGCAGGAGTTATGTGGTTGTACTTTCTAGTTCTTGTAATGATTCATACGGCAGCATTTTGAATTAACTGATGGCCGCATGAACAACTACAGACATCCCTCACCTATCGCGGGGGTTACGTTCCAGAGCCCCCCGCGATAGGTGAAAATCCGCGAAGTAGTGACCTATATTTATTTTATTATTTATACGTATTTTAAGGCTTTATAAACCCTTCCCACACTCTTATAAACCTTTCTCACTCTCTTGTTAACCTTTCCCACACTCTTATAAACACTTCCTATGCTCTTAAACACTTTCTACATTCTTAAACACCACAGACCAACACTGCACGCAGCGATCAGACTTCGATGTGTCTGCACTCGCTTTGTTAAGGGGGGCAGCTGAACTCCAGCTGAGCAGAAATGGACTTTGTGCTGCTTCTGCCAAAATGCCTGCTTGTCGCTCTGCGCGTTCGGAAGGAGGAGGAGGAGTGGGGGTGTGTGAGGGCTGAACGCACGTTCGCTCAAACCCTCCCCTCCCCGGAGGCGCAGTACGCTCCTGCCACTTCGCATTGTCAAGGGGGTGGGGAGCTGAATGAACGCTAAGGAGAAGTGGACTTTGTGCTGGCTTTGTGCTGCTTGTCGCTCTGCGTGTCAATAATTTAAAAGCCTGTACAGCACCTATTTTCCTGTCTCACTGTCTTGTCTTGCATGAAGTTAAAATGTTTTATAATAGTGAGATGTTACTCATATCCATAGCCCGACATCCACATATCATATGTGTTAACAAAGTGTGTTTTATAAGTTTACATGTGTTTAAAGCATGTGGGAAGGGTATTTTAAGGCTTAAACTATAAAATGTTTATTTATATGGTCTTTCTATATCACGGATTTTCTCCTGTTGCTGATGGGTCTGGAACATAACTTCCGCGATAGGCGGGCAATCACTTGTATTTAAAAACCCGTGAAGTCGTGAATCCGCGAAAAGTGAACCGCGAAGTAGCGAGGGATTACTGTATTTGAAAAGCCAGCAAATAACACATTACAGTAATCAGTATTATTAGAAATAAATACCTTCATCTCATTATTCCCCATGTTTAGAAATCAATTTTCCAATATTTTAAGCTAGAAAAAAGAGTTTCAGATAGTTTTTTGATGCATGTTTTAAAAGTCATGCTAGTGTCAAAGATAACACCTAAGTTGATGCCGATTCAGCAAAACTGATGTTTAGACCAACGGAGTTAAAAAGTGACAGAATATTGTTGTGGCCTGCATCATTTTCCCCCAAATAATTTACATTCCTACAGAGAAGTATGTGGTGGGATAAACCATTACCTTTTGATTTAAAATCACAAGGTTGTGGCCTTTATGGTTCTCTTATTAGTCAGGAAGGTAATTTTGCTGCCATGTCTTTGGATAAAAATAAAAGGTCCCCTCCAGTTTGGTTGGAAGGGTATTTCTCTTGAAAAATCCAGCCCATTCCCAAAAATCATCCCATTATTTTTAAATGCTATGCTTTTATTTGCACACCAGGGCTCTAACCAGCAGTCAAAAAAACACAAATTGCTACAGAACACATCCTTTCCATATAATCTTCGAAAGGGAACAAGACAATTGAGTTCCAACGTTTTCTTTTAGCTTTGGTGCACAAAGATAAAACATTCCTCTTTAATACATCTGACTGCTGCAATGCTATATCATTAATGCTGACATGTTGCCGTAAGGTGAATATTTCATAGTCTACCAGGAAGTCCAATCTTGCCATAATGTCAAATACCTTTCTCGCAGAGATCCATTTTACTTAAACTATTGGTTTGATATGGTTTGTAATTCTAATGTGCTGCTGAGTATGCATCCTATGTTTGAATTGGTCACCTGCGTGCTGAGAAACTAAATATTGATTCCTTATACCACATCTTGCTGTTATCCATCCTGGTCTGAATTGGTTCTGCTGATTTTGGCCATACACTGACTACATTTGGGCCTTCAGAAGATGAACCCAAATTCTCTAAACATATAGAGTCCTTCCATTTTTTTGGTTTACCTAATAACAATCAGGTTACTAAAGTACCTCTCCTAAGCATTTTGTTTTTCCCCCCAACCAACCCTAAGTTAACTTTAAATTTTTGGTATGTTTAGCTACAGTATCTGTACTATTGGCAGATAAACCTAAGGTGTACATAACTGCATGACAAACAACATATAAACGTACCCTCTACAGGCAGTGAACGGATCGAAGAAACGCCGCACTAAACGAAGGCCGGTTTCGGTTTGTGTTCAGTAACTTCCAAAATTACTGCCCTTACCAAGGGAGTTCAGCTGGTTGGCCTTGAGGCTTTCACTGTAGGCTGGGTGACCTACTTCACTCTGCTTGTTTCTTGCCTTGTCATGTATTGGTGTTTTACTCAGCTGGATTTTATTTTTGGTTTTTCACATGCTTTTAAATTAGTTTTCTACTCCTGGTAAGGTATCATATATTCTTGTCTACCACTGCTAAACACAAAAGGTGAAGGTTATTGCCAAGTTTGAGTGAGTTGGCACAGACCTGTGTTTTAGTGACACGATTTCAACATCTGTAAAAGTAATTTATTGTAATAAGGGAGTATAGGCTCGACATGTTCTGGTGGGAGCCATGTGCTTCTGGCAATACATTTGACACAAGCTGAACATGCAAATATGTTTCTCTCTGATTTCGGCTGTCAGGAAAAACCTGTTTCTAGATATTTAGGAGTAAGAAAAATTCTTGAATATAAATCATTTTCCTTCCTCTAAATAGAAAAATGGAGTTTAAAATTACAAGAGACATGCAAGAAGATTAAAGATGCTAATACAACAGCATCACCCGTTTTCTATTTATTGTTCCTCCAAATTTCAGATACGCATGTTTTTCCTTATTTATGGAGTTATAGCTTGACAAATTGGGGGGGAAAAAAGAGCGGCAAAATATTATGAAAGCAGTATGAACCAGTGTTTCAGTTAATGGCCCCTAACAATATCCAGGCTGCAGGCTGAAGACATTGGTAAACCATTCCAGATAAGAAAGTTGCATTGTTTTCTACATTTAATATGTTTGGTGAGGCATTTGCAAATGTTTTTAGTCTTGTATAATGATCACAACTCTAATGAAACTACAGGTATAAAAATAATTTGAACAATACTACCAAGCAGCAGTCATTTGTTCACAAGGGAAGTATTAATAACTGATTAAAAAAAATATAAATTTCTTCAATTTGAATATGGTTCAGCACTGGGTTTTTAAAACTCGAGACATTGTCTTTAAAACCTAATTGATGCTGATCACATTGAACTCCCATCACATTAATCTGCTGAGCCAAAAAAGTATTTATTACTTCAGTCTTAGCTTTAGGTAACATTTTTATGAATAGCTTTATTTAGGATTACAGTGTATATTAAGAAGGTATTGGGGGTAATTTTGCCTAAAAATCACGTGTGTGACTTGTTCAGCAAATTTTGCATAGAGAGATAATAGTGTCAGCCATTCGCATGATACAACTTGAAGTCGAGGTGGTAAAGATCAGCATGTTTCCAATGTGAATGTAATATTTACTGTTTTGCATATTTGGAGTGAGTTGTTGAAGATCTTTTTTTCTTTTTTTTTCTCCTTCTAAAGTGTTTAAATACTAATGTTTGCCATTTTTTTCCTTAAGCCTCAGGGTAGTGGAGACTCTATGTATCCTCCTGCCGCTGGACAGTTCCAATTTCCTGGGGCACCTGGAGGCTACCCACAAATGGGTGGTTCAACATATCCCCCTGGACAGGCAGGCGGGTTTCCTGGAGCTGGAGGATTCCCACCACAGCAGGGCCCAGGTGGCTATCCTGCTCCTGGAGGTTTCCCACAAGGTCCAGCACCTGGTGGATACCCAGGTTTTCCTGGGGGTAAGCATCTGTATTTTTAGAACTTCACGGATTTAATATTATAATTTGAGTTAATCCTAGGGAATCTGTATATACTACACACCCGAGACATGTTAGCACAAAGTAGTTGGGATGTACAGTTCAAAAAACTTTCCATAAAAATAACTCCAGTATATGCTTTAGATGGAAACCATGTAAGCTGTGAGATAATAAAATTAAGCTCAAATATCTTGGTGCCAGAGAGTGGCAACATGTCGCATGTTGATTAGCAGCTGCAAGTAAGATTCCATGTTTTCTGTACACATGACAGTAATGATACTCTAAAATAGCTTTGTAAGTGTATAGGAACAGGTAAGTGTTCTGTCTGCAGAAGTTGTGTTCTGCTCATATGTAGCTTTGCAAGAGATCCTCTCATCCTGCTTGTCCACCTCGTCCAGTTGCCTGTCCCAGGCTTACAGACCCAGCCTTCAGAGCCATCTGTTAATTACTGATGGGACAGGTCTACTTGATGTATGTTTTCTTAGCTACATTGCTGTAACATGTCAGAGACTCCTTGCCATAAAGATCTGCTGTTCATGTGGTTAAACCACATGCACGTTAACTGTTTTTTTTTTTTTTTTTTTTTTTTTTATAAAATAAATAAATTAAAAATTAAAGGCTCTGTCATGTAAGTGTGCTACTATTTTTGTGTACTATTTACTAATTATGTAATTTGTATTTGTTTGTCTTTCTTGCATATAACTGCTAATTTTGACGTCTTGTAAAGCATTTTGGGCTACGTTGCTTGTGTGAAAATGTGTTGTAGAAACAAATATTGCTGATGTTAACTGAAGGCAAACTATTTGAAGGCAATGTCTGTGGTGGAATCTTATTTGAAATTAGTCTGACATATTAATGTGTCAAGTTATAGGGTTCCAACTATTATTGTTTTTTACTATTCATGTTTCCACCAGTTTCCTTGATATGCATTTTAAGGATACTTGAAGCTGATTGTTCGTTCGTTGGTGTGTGGAAGGGCAGGTCCACAACTTAAGAATCGGGAGCCAGTTTTAAAATAAATAATCGTGCCCTGCAAAGTGCAAGCTGTAATCGGGCACGTGTGGAAGCACAAACTCACTTTGCTCAGAGGATGATGGCCTGAGGTGCTTTGCTGATTGCGTAGGCGAGTGCCTATCAGACAGGTACCTCCATCGATTTTTTTTTTTTTTTTTTTTTTTCCCCCCCAGAGGGTGTGGAACGTTCACACTTGTGCCAGATTTGCAGTAGTAGTATATGAGGACCCTGCACAGAACAGAGAGGGGGAGAAAAAAGAAATGAACAGAGGTTAAAGGAAGAGAGAGAAGAAGGCAGGAGGCAGACAGAGCCGGTGTGTTTGAACGAGCTCAAGAGCGGGAGAAGGCAGGCAGCTGGGAAAGAGAGCCCATTGAAAGGGGTGAGCAGCTGACGCCCAGGGTCTGAAAAGGTCATTGCTCCAGCTGAGCGGTTTAGAGAGCCAGAGTGATGTAGTGCAGAAAGGGGTGACTTGCCATTTAAGTCCAGGAAGGCAGCGGGGGTCTGCAAGGCTCAGACTGGGAGCCCTATTGTGAACGCCATGGCCACAGGGGACCGGAGCCGTGTTGTAGCCATGGAACGGCAGGCACCCAGACCTGTGATAGTGTTGGCTGTGCCTGTCAATAGAGCATCTCCTCTGCTGCATGGCCCTGTGACGGATAAGTGGAGGAGTCGTCGATCTTAAAGGACGCACTAGGTACTGTTTTGATAGAGATGGATTATTTATTGAATGCACATTTTGCCCTGTACTGTTTGAACACTGCTTTGTTTTCGGATTTTAATAAAAGCACTGAAGCCCTCATGCACCTACTCCTTGCTTTGTGTGTGAGTCCTCATCTGCTGACTCATCCCTTGGAAATGGTTATTGGCGGTGGCAGGTTCAAAAGGCTCATGGAGGGCAGTGGTAGCATGGAGCCGACCTGTACCGTCGCATGGTGTGTTTTTTACTACTATTGTCTTAAGCCTAGATTAAGTAAAGCAAATGTATGATGCTTACCCAGACTGTTCAAAATAAAACACATGGGTGGTTATTTCTGGTTTACGTGAAGACCGTATAAGCAAGCCATCATTAAGCATAGTTAAAGTTATGGAGTTCAAAAAAGGCATGAAGTGAATGTGTGTCTTGTTATGAAAGTGGTTCGGGGGTGAAGTTTGTATTTATATGGTTGTAGAAAACAAATGGTATAAAATAATTACCCGGAAGTAATTGGATTTGTAGTGCTACTGCTATGATGATGATGTTGAAGTGTTGACTCATGTTAAAGATGTTTCACCTGCAAAATGTGTGGCTGTAACCGTTTAAAAAAGTTTGCATGTTCTGTCAGCTTTATCATCAACCTCTGGATTACTACAACTAGAGTGTTGGTGTTGTTTCATATTTGAGTCCGGTTCATATATACTGTGCCACCATTTTTAACCCATTATAACTTGCTTTTAATTGTGCATACACAGCTTTCTACTTTCTCTGGAATTTATGGAGAAGTGCCACCAGTAACCAGAAAGAGATCTGAGAAAATTAGACTTATGATGCAGTTTAAGCTACAGCAGGTGTCACGTTTTGAGATATATTTGCCTTTTAACTGTCCTGTGTTTATAGTTTCCCTCCTTTATTGCATCTTATATTTTTGTGTGCTTTTAAAATGCCTTGTAATAATGTGCTTAATGAAAAAAATCATGAAATTGCTAAATGCATCGCTTCAGCTGCTGTGTTTTAAGATAACACTGTTTTTAAAAAAATAAAAAAAAAATAAAATTGCTTTTTGAATTTATTTTTCAAGCATCACCTGGTCAAGGATATCCAGCTGCGCCCGGAGCACCAGGTTTTGGAGGCTATCCACAGCCCCAAGGACAAAGCTATGGAGGAGGCGGAGGTCAAATGCCACAGCCTGGTAAGTCAGTTTTACAATCTCATGTATGCTTTGCTGTATGCAGTCATGGCTGCTACCCTATGACAAAGCAAACTCTTATTATTCACTTTGTGAAAGCTAAACATAGCCTGCAGGGTGTGGCACATAAGTTAGCACTTGGTCGTATATGTTAGAATGACAGATCTGTAAGTCATGTTGCCTAAAGTGAATTTTAATTTAGTATCACTAATGCAGCCAACTGTTTTTAGTCCTTTTGGATTTATGTTACCAGTTGCATGGATCCAGTTACCATTTAATTTTGTTTTGGGAGACATTGTTTCTTGTTAACATAATTAAAATAATGAACATAGCACACATAAAGTGGATATCTCTTAGATGGCTTTTGATATTTTCAATGTTTTTATTGAATATTGACAGAATTTTCACTTAACTTCAGGTGGCTATCCAGGGGGGCCAGTTCCAGGGGGGGCAGTTCCCGGGGGACCGATTCCTGGCCAACACCCAATGCCCTCACAGGTAAGCTTATTCAAGATTGGAATGCATTGTTTGCTGAGGAGATGAAATACTAAGCGGCTTAAAATGATAGAGCAGGTTTACGGTAAATAATTAAAGCTGTAGCCACCCCACCCATAATCTGGAGTATTAAAAGTTTTATGATGCCAATCATATTTGTTGCTTGGGTTTTGTATGTTACGAAATCAGACTGATGATTGATAACCTTATCTGCATTCTTGAGGATGATTTTTTTAGATAGTAACAGAAGAAGAGATGGCCAGTAGCTCATTTACATTCAAAGATGTATGTACAATATGCTGTGTGTTTTGGGATGTAAAGTGCCTCTCTGGGGAATCGCCTTTAAATGCTAGTTGAGCATATGATGCCGCTGATAAATTTTGCAGTTCTTATACCGGTCATGAAAAATTTCCAAGACTTCAAAATTTTATCTCAATAATGTACCTTAATGTTTTTATGTATGGTAAATCTCAGACTTTAGTGACATGCTATGATAAGTCTCTGAGCACCAGCCGTATCACCTAGCAAAGACAAAAGCTCTCGGGTTGCTACACTATTTACACTGAAAATGCTTAATAACTTTGTTTCATTGTTCATAGACAGACTCTGACATTTGAGTGTGACTTCAAGCTCTTCTGGAATGATCTATTGTAGGAATGTCATAAGAACTGATAACATCAGTACCAAGTTGATGCCAAAATTCTGAATATGTAACAGTGCTAGCCTTTTCTTTACAGTATCTGTAGTGCCAAGTAGAAGTCTGTACCACACAAATGATTTTGGAAGGCACAAACAATAATGCATGATAAAAATGAAAGTAAAATCTACATATGAAAATGGCTTACAGTGGTGATGATGCAGCACTGCATCGACACATGCTGAAAAGAAAAGTGGCAGAAGTAATTTCAGGTAATGCTTTGCTTTCAAGAAAAGAGAATTTCAGCATACAAATGTGGGAATTCTACTTAATAAAAAATGTAAAAAGCCTTGAAGGTTGGACCAATTTTAAAAAAGAGAGACATGTATAGACAATTAAAGCACCTGAAGTTTGTGATATTTGTAATTTGAATCAAGTTCACACATCCATTAAATATTACTTTTTCAGCAAGTTTTTTATGAACCTGCTAATGATGTAAATATACATCTTTTACTAATGGAGACACTTTTAATAAAAAGCTGTTAAATGGGATTTCTGTTTTTGTCGTGATACTGAAAAGGTAGTGAGGATCGTGAAATTTCACTTTTATTGGTACCTTAGTCCCTTTCACGATTTGAAATATGAGATGTTGCTTAATAATGTTAATACATAATCCTTGCAATACAAGGCTTCCTGGGGAAATTTACACAGAGTGGCATCTTTATGGGATACACAGGAAATTGACATTAGACTAAAGATCTGTACAGCACTTTGTCACCTTTTATACTGTGTGACAGTTAGGGGGTCCCTGTGACCCCTTGAACCCTCGGATACCACGCCAGACACCAGATAAGTCCAAATATGCACAAAGCACCCTCCACTCCACTATACTTATAAATACAATAATAAATCAATAATCAATACAATCCTCCACTCCCAGATGCGTTGGCACCCTTCCACCCAGCTCAGCTCAGCGTCTGGGATTTCCCATGGTCCTTTTATATCTTTTATTTATATATATATATATATATATATATATATATATATAAAAAGGACCATGGGAAATATATATATGATAACTAACATTAAATTATGTACTTGGAGATTTAAGGGACTTGTTTATATAAGGTGAATTTAACTGAACTGCCAGTAAACCGTCATGACTAGTGCTCATAAAGTACAGTTAGTAGTGACATTCTACCAGATGCCCCTTCTGTACGGATTGCCACCTCACTTTTTTAAGTTTGGAATCTCTTTTGAGACGTACATTGCAGACATACTTGTTTAAACATGATCCTTTGGGACACAAAAACTGAAATTTATAAAGTAAAGCATATAAAGGGATTGCAGGAGTAAATGGTGTAAAGGGGAGTCTGCTTTGAAAGGAACATCTCGCTGACTTCATTTGTGCAGTACAATTAAGCAGACACCAGCTTGTTGATCAAAGCCATTGTGTCATTCATTTTGATGCTGTCCATTGAGTTTAAAACAGTTAGATCCGATTTGTTATATGGAAGGTAAGCTAAGTGACCCTCACCATTCATTGATCACAGTAAGACTGGCTCCTCCAGTTGAGAGAGTGGCATTATGCTTCAAGAACTACACTCTTGTAATGATACAGCGATGAAGTGTAGCAAATTTCATTGATTTATTCATTTCTCTATTTCCTTTATGCATTGTGTTTTGTGTTGTGCACAATCAATTGACATGTAACCAAATATTTTCTCTTGCAACCTTTTTATTCAGTGAAAAAAGAAATTTAAAAAAATGTTTGATAGGACGGAGTTTAGATATACTAATATACTATAAATTTTAAATATATTGTTCAGCACTAAGTGTAAGTTGCCTTGCTTTTTGTTGTTCATCTTTCTCAAGGGTGTCAATTATTAATAACAGAAGACTAACAGCTGCCACATTGATGTAACACAGCTCATCTTTGAAAGAAGTGAAGGTTTTTCCTGATGTTTTCTTTTAAACTTTAAAAGTACTTTTTTCAGGAGTGGATACTTTTTAATTCAAGACACACTGCTGCAATTGCTTCGCAACAAATTAAATTTTTTGTTTGTTTAAAAAAAAAACCAAAAAAACTGCAATCCAAAAATACGCTTTATACACGTATTACAAAAAAAACGTGAACTTTTATGTGTGGAATATGTTGCAGAAAATAAAAGTAGGTATGCTGCTTTTTCACAATACAATCCGATGATTAGTGTTTCTTCTATTCAGATTATAGTAACTGTTGGACTTTTAATACCTTACATATATCCATCAGTTTTTCTGACTTGCTTCACTGAATTCAGGTTTCAGCAACACCACAAACCTATCAAAACAGGATACCGGGTAGGAGCCAACGTCTCATTTTATTTGCGGACATGGCCAGCTGTGAGTAAATGTGGTTACCTGCACAGGTGACTCCTTCAGCAGGTTGGCTCCTGTCAAGTGCCTGATACTGCCAGGATAAGCTTTACTCCACAGTCTTGACCTGGATTAAGTGGACCTCGATCGTGTTGATATTTTGCAGTAAGGACTGACTGTGCCATTTTTGTACTATCAGCAATATTATGCAAGACATAGGCCACTGTATATTTTTATAAACCCTTTAATCACAAAAGACATGTCTCAGAAGCATCTGTGTCCTTCTTCTTCTTCTATTTATTTATTTTTTTACACATCCAAAGACATATTTTGGAGGAATGCAGTTTGGCGATTATGATCAGGCCCAATGGAAGGATGAGCAGGTGACTGCATGGCTTTGAGTGTGCATTTGTAATGGAAAAGGCCTGAATTGAACGTGTATGTACAGTGCATGTAGCATCTTCACCTAATCATGTAGTGCTTTATTTTAAATTTATTCACTTGGCATTTGGGTGTGAATTCTTAAAGAAAGTCACTTGAGGCACCATATTCTGTGTTTTCTCATGGCCATGGCTCTTTGAAAAGGGGTGGGGGTGAGAAATATATGGGCAGCAAGACAACAATTTAGAAAGAAAGTGACCTTCTATTGTTTTACATATTAGTTTTTACTAGTGTGACTCGTGTGTGTGTGTGTTTTTAATATTTTTAATTGCAAAAAAAACTAGAAAAAAAGAATGCAGATGCAGGCTGAAAAGAAGACATGAGACTTGCTCATTACAACATTTTATTAGTTATGAGGGAAGGGTCTAAAAAATGAGCGAAGACCTTGGCTGCTTCAGTGATGAGATTTTTGGTGACTTTTGTTATGTAGTGCTTGGTGAAAAACCTATGTTGCTGGCTTTTTATTTTCAGTTTTACTAACCCGCTTATCTTGACATTCCATAAATGCTTTTGCCCTTAAGTTATTGGATCACAGGCTGTGCATTTAAAGTATCGGCATAGCATGGTAAGAATGGCCTGTTTAAAATCTTAAAATTATTTTAAGATTTTTTTTCTTTTTTTATCTTTAGAAGATAATTGATTTTTTTTTATTTGCTTTGCAGAGATGCACTGATCAGGATAATTATGAGTAATTCAGAATGCAGACATGTCCAATCCAAAAATGGAGTCTAAATTTTTCAGACATTTTAGGAGTTGGTAAAGTTATATATTATTGAAGCCATTACCTGTTGCTCCACATCTCCAAGTTCCTTGGGGTTGTGGACCTCCTCAGGTTTTCCTCTAACTTGTCCTCTTCCTCTCCCTTCCTTCAGCGTTCTAACATGTCAGAACTATTTAGCTTGCAGATTGACAGTTTTTGGATTCCACATGCATAAAGTGTCCCCTCTATTGTATGTAATGCGTTTTTTGATATATTTTTTTTCTGTTGTGATCATATTCTTAGGTTCTTTCAAACTATACATATACTGAAATCACTAACTTCATTCTATGATATGTAATCAGTATATTATGTTGCATTAAAATGAGGTCTGTTTTAAGATACGATGTTGCCGTGTTCTTTTATAACTTGGCACAAGACTGTTGGTTATTACCATAAGAGCAACAATTCTGTTAACTTCAATCAGTGCATCTCTAGTATTCATTTAGGTTTGCAGTTTAAGTATTTTTGTAAATGTACAAAATATAAACTGTACAATTTGTTTTACAGTATGGCAAGTTAAATTCTTGTGCTGAAAATTATTGAAGTTTTATGCCATTTGACTATCTGTTGATTTTATCCCCATTTTGTAATTCTTTTTTTCTTTTTAGCCTCATCCAGGAATGGGATTTCAAGCTTATGAAGGGACAATTAAACCTCATCCTCAATTTAATGCGCAGAGTGATGCTGAAATTCTGAGGAAAGCCATGAAGGGTTTTGGTAAGTTTTTATTTCATTTATTCACAATATCAAATTAATCTTAAGCTATTTAGGAAAATTCAACAAAACACACGGTATATATGCAGAAGTTGGTTAAGATTATACTAATGAAGGTACCATGATAATTTTCATTCAGTTTTCAAACATCTTGTCAACCATTGCATACAGTGGTGTGAAAAACTATTTGCCCCCTTCCTGATTTCTTATTCTTTTGCATGTTTGTCACACAAAATGTTTCTGATCATCAAACACATTTAATTTAACCATTAGTCAAATATAACACAAGTAAACACAAAATGCAGTTTTTAAATGATGGTGTTTATTATTTAGGGAGAAAAAAAATCCAAACCTACATGGCCCTGTGTGAAAAAGTAATTGCCCCCTTGTTAAAAAATAACCTAACTGTGGTGTATCACACCTGAGTTCAATTTCCGTAGCCACCCCCAGGCCTGATTACTGCCACACCTGTTTCAATCAAGAAATCACTTAAATAGGAGCTGCCTGACACAGAGAAGTAGACCAAAAGCACCTCAAAAGCTAGACATCATGCCAAAATCCAAAGAAATTCAGGAACAAATGAGAACAGAAGTAATTGAGATCTATCAGTCTGGTAAAGGTTATAAAGCCATTTCTAAAGCTTTGGGACTCCAGCAAACCACAGTGAGAGCCATTATCCACAAATGGCAAAAACATGGAACAGTGGTGAACCTTCCCAGGAGTGGCCGGCCGACCAAAATTACCCCAAGAGCGCAGAGACGACTCATCCGAGAGGTCACAAAAGACCCCAGGACAACGTCTAAAGAACTGCAGGCCTCATTTGCCTCAATTAAGGTCAGTGTTCACGACTCCACCATAAGAAAGAGACTGGGCAAAAACGGCCTGCATGGCAGATTTCCAAGACGCAAACCACTGTTAAGCAAAAAGAACATTAGGGCTTGTCTCAATTTTGCTAAGAAACATCTCAATGATTGCCAAGACTTTTGGGAAAATACCTTGTGGACTGATGAGTCAAAAGTTGAACTTTTTGGAAGGCAAATGTCCCGTTACATCTGGCGTAAAAGGAACACAGCATTTCAGAAAAAGAACATCATACCAACAGTAAAATATGGTGGTGGTAGTGTGATGGTCTGGGGTTGTTTTGCTGCTTCAGGACCTGGAAGGCTTGCTGTGATAGATGGAACCATGCATTCTACTGTCTACCAAAAAATCCTGAAGGAGAATGTCCGGCCATCTGTTCGTCAACTCAAGCTGAAGCGATCTTGGGTGCTGCAACAGGACAATGAACCAAAACACACCAGCAAATCCACCTCTGAATGGCTGAAGAAAAACAAAATGAAGACTTTGGAGTGGCCTAGTCAAAGTCCTGACCTGAATCCAATTGAGATGCTATGGCATGACCTTAAAAAGGCAGTTCATGCTAGAAAACCCTCAAATAAAGCTGAATTACAACAATTTTGCAAAGATGAGTGGGCCAAAATTCCTCCAGAGTGCTGTAAAAGACTCATTGCAAGTTATCGCAAACGCTTGATTGCAGTTATTGCTGCTAAGGGTGGCCCAACCAGTTATTAGGTTCAGGGGGCAATTACTTTTTCACACAGGGCCATGTAGGTTTGGATTTTTTTTTCTCCCTAAATAATAAAAACCACCATTTACAAACTGCATTTTGTGTTTACTTGTGTTATATTTGACTAATGGTTAAATGTGTTTGATGATCAGAAACATTTTGTGTGACAAACATGCAAAAGAATAAGAAATCAGGAAGGGGGCAAATAGTTTTTCACACCACTGTATATACTACTAAAAAAAAAAAAATAATTAAGGGAACACCTCATCATTAGAGTCAAACGCCAGGTCAGTTAAGCTTCAGATATCAATCTGTCCAGTTAGGAAGCCTAAGCAATTGTGAATCTGCTTCTCCTGCTTTGGTGCAAATGAAAGTGATGACATATGCATTGTAGAGGCAACAGCTACTGTATATGCTGAGAGACATCAGAGGTTAACTGTTTTTACATTGAATTCGAAGTCTGTGATGGTTTACATCGATGAGGTTAAGAACATTTCTTACAAATGACCAGAACAGAGAATATGCTTCTTTTTGGGATTCAGTTTTGTTAGGACTTGGATACAATTAAGGCAACAAACTGTATAGAAGGTAAAGTAAAAGGAAAAGAATGAAGAAAATCTAAATATTAAAAGTTTTGGCATAAATACAAACTTTAGAATTTTGTAAAATAAAAAAGGATAGCTAACTAAACAATGCCCATAATTATGGACTTGAATTGGAATGCTATCACTGAGTAATTGTGTAATGACATTGGGTCTTTGTTTCCCTGATAATTTCTAGAGCTATTTTGCCTATGGCCTAAAGTCAGGCTTGTCTTAGATGTCAGATGCATTTTATTTTCTTTTTGTGGGGGTGGGAGTGTGTGTTCAGGTTTTAATTGTTACATATGTTTTCACTGTGTGTCCATTTTTTCCCTTTACCCTTTTAAGGAACTGATGAACAGGCTATTATTGATGTGGTTTCCCGTCGCACCAATGATGAAAGACAGAAGATTAAAGCCATGTTCAAGACGATGTATGGCAAAGTGAGTAATGAGTATGAATTGAACTGTAAAAGCTTATCAGTTTCTTTTACATTAGATTACTTTATATTTGGAAAATCAAACTTAATGTATTTTCACAAAAGTAAGCAGGACAAAGTTGATTTTATGCCCGGTTGAAATGATACTTTTAAGTATTGCTTTATTAATAATTGTATATAGGTGAGGTGCCTTACTGGAATACATTTGTAGTAAAGAACTGCGATTCATATGGATTCCTAGAAATCTGAAAAAGAGAACAACAAAGTAACATTTAGACTGTTGGTGTCTGTTGCATTTAGATCGGGGCATATTAAGACTTTCTTATAGAAAGGCTGTTTCATCATATTTCACACTGAAATCAAGTTAGGGAGAGAAAGCTAATAAAAAGAAACAAGGAAATTGCATCCATCACTGCTTTAGGAGTGTGACAGATCTTTATAATAATGGACAGCTGTTTTCCTGTGTTCTGTTCCAGTAAGAGTTTTTCTATAATGGCCTAAAGGCAAACATGTTTACAAAACAAAAGCAGATGTTGATGTGGCGTGCTGCTTGTTTAACAGGACTTAATTAAAGATTTGAAGTCAGAGCTCAGTGGGCATATGGAAGAAGTTATCCTAGCACTCTTCATGCCAACCACCTACTATGACGCTTGGAGTTTAAGACATGCAATGAAGGTGAGCTTTTGTAACAGAGAAGATATTTGGTAAGGCATATCACATTTTTTTTGTTAATCATTGAAACACTGCTCACTTTTAATTTATTTACAGGAGGACAAAGTTTGAATTAAATTAGTACTTTGTGTAACTTGCTGTATGAATTTTTGTGCTACCTATCCCTGATATATTGTCATTGATGTCCTGATGTCCTCAACAACAGGGAGCTGGAACACAGGAGAAAGTTCTGATTGAAATTCTTTGCACCAGAGACAACCAGCAGATTCGTGAAATTGTGCGTTGCTACAATCAGGAGTTTGGCAGAGATCTGGAGAGGGATATTCGTAAAGACACTAGTGGTCATTTTGAAAGGCTGTTGGTGTCCATGTGTCAGGTAATTGAGTTTTTTGTGCTTGTAAACATGCCCTGCTAAAGAGTTAAATGATATACTGTGTCATATTCATGTTTGTATTCATTACTAATTTTACCTTGAATAAGCATGCTAAATTTGTGTAATTTTTATCTTGAATTGCTACTACTACAAAACCAGCCATGTGGAGTAGTGACAGGATTTATGCACATCTCATATTTACCCTTCCTTTGCAGGGCTGTTTATCGTTTTCCTTCATCTTAAAAAGATTTTTTAAGGCTGTAAAGACTGCTTTACCTGTCATAACCAATCACAAAAATATTTTGAGCGATTTCAGATAAACACTAATTTTTTTTTTTTTTTTTAACCGAAACTTTTTTTAATATTTTGTATTCAATCTTAAAGCTCCTGATGACCATCGCGGAGTTTACTTCACCCAAAAATATTTTTTTTAGTTGTTACAACCCTTTGTTTTGTTGTAATGGATTAAATCTTTTATTCCCATGTTTTTGTGCAGAATGGATATAAAAGGCATCTACGGTGACCAATACTGGACAACGGCAAACAACATCAATGAGTCTATGGAAAAAAAAAAATCACATGTGCTGCATAATCCACATGTCAAGTCATCCAGTCAGATGTTCACAAAATCTGAAATAGAAATATTTGGACTAAAATATTGTTAAATAATCCACTTTTAGTGAAATAAAATGGAATACATTTAAATGTGAATGAGCATATTTGAATTTCCCATTGGGATTAATAAAGTATCTCTATCTATCTAATCTAATCTAATCTAATCTATCTAATCTAATCTATCTATCTCCCATCATTACTTTTATATTCACAGTGAAGAGCCACAGCTGGAGTACCTTGGGAGTATTTCATGGTGGTCTCTAACACTACACATGTGAAATGACCTTCTGCCTGTTGAAGCTTCTTTGATACGCACCAGTCCAAGGCTAATTCTCATCCCAATGATGTTTTTTCTTGCTTTTCTTCAACTTTTAGTCTTCCACCAGTGCACACTTTTTGTTGATATTGCATGAAATGCAAAGCCTGACCAATGAATGAGGCAGGAAAGCGGATGTTAAAGTGCTTAGACATACATGCCTGACCATGTTTTATTTTAGTCTCCAAGAACATTTGCAGAAGTGGTTTATTTCACAAGATTTTAGTAAAAATGCTTGTTTGGGGTGTTGAGAATACAATTGGATATTTTGACATGTAGATTATGCGATACGAGTAGTTTTTAAGATTTTTTTTTTTCCACTGACTTTTTGATGTTTGCTGTTGTCCAGTGTTGGTGGCGATGGATCTCTATTTTATCACACATTTTGTAGCTCTGTTCTGCTTGAAAACCTAACACTAAAACTTTTTTTCTCTTGACTTCACTACAGACTACACATGGGGTAAGTAACATATTTAAAAAAAATATTTTTGGGTGCAGTAGTCCTTTAAGAAAAGATTTTGGGGCCGTGAGGCTGCATCTCTTGCAGTTCAGTAAATTTAATATTAACATTAGGTTTACCCACACCTCCCTTTCCATTGATTTGATTTTCTTTTTTTATTGATTTGTGGTAAAATTTCCCAATTTTCTATAACTTTGGAGAATTGACTATTTGGGCCTCAACCCATTATGAAAAACCATGGTTTTTCTGTCTAATGTGGGTGGTCACCCAGTGTATAATGAGAGGGGCGAATGCCACGAGGCCAAGAAAAAGAGACAGCTACAGTGATCCCTCCTCGATCGCGGGGGTTGTGTTCAAGAACCCCCCGTGAATGGTGAAAATCCATGAAGTAAAAACCATATGTTTATATGGTTATTTTTATATATTTTAAGCCCTTATAAACTCTCCCACACTATTATAAACATTTCCCGCACAATTTTACAGCATAAACCCTTTGTATTCTTAGATATTAGGTAAGATTTGTTGAAATTATGTATGTAAACACACTGTTTATATACAGTAAAACCTAAATTATTTTAAAGATATCGAGTGTCTCCGATATCACATATGTTACAGCCATTACAACAGACAGGCCACCAGCAATAAATACGTGCAATGCAAGAAAAATTGTGTACAGTAAAATGTGTGTACAGTGACACTAAACTATGTACATGTTAGTGCTTTGAGTACTGAGAAGCGCTATATAAATGAATTTATTATTATTATTGTAATAAGTACTGTACGTAGATAATTAATTATGCTTACTCACCAACAATGAGACGATGACTTGTCCGGTAACGATGAGTTTAATTTTACTGCACAACAAAGGAGAGCGTTACAGCTCTTCTAAAGGAGCCTCTTCAGGCGACTGTGTAGCACCGCCGTTGTTCTTCTTCTGGCAGTCTTCAATCCAAATCCCTAAAGCAGATTCCATCCGGACTACCGCCTTATTACATCCACTTACAACTCGTTTTGTGCCCTGGTTAAAGGACACTGCCGCCGCAGATCTTATATTCTTTTCCTCCTTTTTAAATGAAAAGAATCGTGGACTCATTGCCGTAATGGCATCCTACAGCGGTGTAGCTGTTCCCTTCCTTCAACATATCCAAAACTTTTACCTTTTCGGCAATCGTTCGCATCTTCCGTTGGCTCTTGGGCACAGCCCCTGAAGCAGTAGCACGTTGATGCTGAATGAGCGAGATGAGACTTCCTGGTTAACATGGCAGAATCTAATTCGACGCTCTGTCGCTGAGCCAATCAGCACACAGGAACTTAACTGCGTGCTCTGATTGGGTAGCTTTTCAGCCATCCGCCAATAACGTCCCTTGTATGAAATCAACTGGGCAAACCAACTGAGGAAGCAAGTACCAGAAGTAAAAAGACCCATTGTCCACAGAAATCCTCGAAGCAGCGAAAAATCCGTTTAATATATTTAGATATGCTTACATATAAAATCCGCAAAAGTCGAAGCGCAATATAGCGAGGGATCACTGTATTGCATAAAACTCCTTATTCATTCATTCATTCTTGTATGTTGACAGCCTAACTGACTGCTAGGAAGACTTTTTCTTTTTTTTTTTTTTCTTTAATGCAGCAACAAAGTAGCTCTTAAAACTAACAATCAGAGTTCAGTCTTTCCCTCTTCTACCTCAGGAAAGATAGCAACGGTGATGGGGAGTGTCAAGTCTACGTGAATTCCTAGGTAGAAACGGTGCCCTCGTCTTCGCCCTTATTGTAGTTGTTGCTATTTCCTATCCCCACCAACCACTTCATAATCAGAAGCCAATTTGTACTTTTAGACAAATGCATCTAACTTGGATACTATCCTTCTGCTATGGCGTGTCCTACTGTATTGTGGTGTTCACCCTTTTGAAGAAACTGTCTTGTTAAAGAAGAGTTGTTTAAGGAATTCAGTCTTCATTTGGAAATTAAGTTGAAGTAAAAAAGGTTACATTGACTCCTGTGCATTAAAAGTAGTGTTGTCTACGAATATGTACTGTACACCTTTGTGTGACTACAGAGCTGAAACTAGCAATATAAATAAATGATGGCATCTGTAAGAAATGAAAGAAATGTGACAGCCATGCTCTGTCTCCAGGATCAGGGTTAAGAACCTATTGTCTATAAAATATGAGCCTGTCTCCAGAAGACTGTTTTTAACAGTGTGATTTTTTTTAAAAGTGTATTTTTAACGACCGGCATGGCATCAAGTTCCATTTTATTTGATGTTTTAGGGGAATCGAGATGAAAATCAGAATGTTGACATGCAGAAGGCCCAGGAAGATGCCCAGCGCTTATATCAGGCAGGAGAAGGCAAACTGGGCACTGATGAGTCGTGCTTTAACATGATCCTTGCTACACGCAGCTTTCCTCAGCTGCGGGCCACTGTGGAGGCGTATTCTAGGGTTTGTGTTTTGTATTTGCAGCCAACTTATTGTTCTGCTTTTGTGATTTTTGCAGTATGTTATAAAAGTCAGTGTTCTTGATATTTTATTTATTTTTTTGTTTTCCACCTTAGCTGGCTAATCGAGACTTAATTAGTTCCATCAATAGAGAGTTCAGTGGATATGTGGAAGATGGACTGAAGGCGATTGGTAAGATTAAAACATCATTTTGTTTTGATTGCCTGCAAAAGTCAAAAGGCTCCTTTGCAGACCCTATTCTGAAACCTGAGAAAATGGAAATTAGCCAGTCCATCCATTTGGCAGGCCTGTTTCTCCTGGTCATGGTTAATAGAATGATACTGCAAGTTATCAGTTTCTAATTCTGGGACATTCTAGCATTACTGGGTGAAATGTTAAGAATCAAACCATTGGTGGGGATGCCTGTCCATTGCAAGGGCCTCTCACATTAACACCCACACAAGGCAGTTTTAAAATTGCCAGTTGTGTGTGTCTGTTTTTATTTTCATTGTTTAATTTGGTATTTGGTAATAGTTAAAGAATAATTTGTCGTGGAATAAATCATTCACACATTTTACAGTAAAATTAATCTGGTTTAATTTGCAAGACGCCTTAGTCTTTTTTTGCTTATATAAAATAGCTCAATTATAAGTTTCTTTTCTATACTCCAAGCACAGACTGCACTAACAGCACCTGCCATGTTCACTTTCTTAGTAGTAAATAAGGATATGTCACATTAAAGATCTTTTGCAGGGTGTAAAATATTGTAATGTACATTTATATACTTGCTCAGTAAAATTAATCCACTTTTTAGAATCTATTTAAGTGGATGCTATGGCACTGCTAGCAAAACGTCCAGCATGTCCATTAGCAAAATAATTAATTTTGTCCACATTTCTCTAAGAAATAATAAACTTTTAATACATCATGTAGGAGGTGCAGTAAACTAAGCCTGGTGTTCAGAACAAGTTAAGCCAACCTCTGTTTAAGATTTGGGTGTATTACAAACTGGTGGTGGTTGGGGCCTTTTGGGGCAGGACACGGCAAAATAATGCTGCACTTGGACCCTTGTAGGGGGCTGCAGCAGAGCTGGCTTGGGCTTTTATTTTATTTATTTTAATATGGAGGTTTCCCCACTTGAAGAGAGTGGTGTATTTACAGATTACTCACCCAGGAAGTCTTCAGAAACTTGTGCTATGACTCCATCAGGTTAAAAACCACTGGCTTGACTAATAGCAAAACAAGTACACAAAATGGTTTTAATGGTTTCCTGGTGTGTGTGTTGACCTGGCCACATTGTGACACTGTGCAGTTCTTGGAATTATCTAAAGTGCCACGTTGACTTGTCTATGTGAGAGCAAGTTCTGATCAAAACTGTGATGTGTTGTTTTTATTCTTTCAGTTCAGTGTGCTCTCAATCGCCCAGCCTTTTTTGCTGAGCGACTGTTCAAGGCCATGCATGGGATGGGCACAGACGACTCCACTCTGACAAGAGTCATTGTCAGTCGCAGTGAGGTATGTTTAAAAATGTAAAATTTGGAGTCTAATGCTACATTTTAGTGCCTCCTTTGTCGTATGCGTTCCTTTTTGCTAACAAAGTGAATAATGTACACTCCTGAATGAGGAGTACCCTTGGGCCATGTTACTATGGGATTTATGTGCCATTATGGAAAGAAATGAGCAGACTGACATAAATGAAAATGTATACTGATAGAAAATAATCTTAGAAATAACATTTTCAAGAGTGTGGCTTGGAGCCAAGAGTATTACACGAATGTTAAATCATTTCCATGGAGACATTTTAACACGGCTTGAACTTTCTCTGAGTATTTACTTACCACACCTATAAAGCTGATATTCTATTGGCTGATCTGCTTTTTAAAGTCCGTAAATTTCTGAAGGGTGGAAGTTGCACTGTTACAAACAATTCCTCAAGTTACTGAGAGCAAAGAAATACAATGTGAAAATTGTGAGCCCCCTGCAGCTGAGTAAATAGTGTAATGCAGCCGGTATGGGATGCACCTGACCATGTCAGCCCTGTCCTATTATTGGAGTCAGCTTGAAGTAATTGGCTTAATGGTACACATGCAACAAGGCATCAAAATGCCCACTAAAATGTGAGAACAAACTGGATTGGTTTCCAAATTGTTTTCCTTGGTGTTGCCGGTGTTCCCAGAAGGCATTTCATCTCGCAGGGATATCCTCAAGATGAGTCACAGGGCATGGCTTGATGGTAGCTCTGGTCTGTACTGGGAACGGAGACGGACGGCTACGAGGGCTAGCATTAGTTAGAAGAATCTGTGAGCAAGTGACATACCATCAATGGTCTGGTGACCCACGTCCTGCTTACAAAGGCATTACCCACATTCAAATCTGTTTCTTGGAGAGTCACAGTCAGGGTGGGTGATTGAATGATCCCTTAGGGATGACACCGCTGTGACCTGTTGAGTTGGCTAGTTTGAGCAGCTGTTTAAAACCAATCCTTCGACCAGGATGTTGGACATCTCTGGGTCCACGGTTCTTGAGGCCGATCCTCCAATTATCTGTGAACCACTCAGTCATGTTGAAATTGCACAGGTGGTGAACCAAATGAGGGTAGGAAAGGCTGCAGGGATTGGTGGTATCTGGGCTGAACTTCTCCAAGCTGTTGGTAAAGCTATCTTCCTGCCATTGCAAGCAATCTTTTCTTCCATTTGGGAGACTGGTGTCATCCCAACGGACTAGAAAATGGGAGTTGTTATCCCTATCTGGAAAGGGAAGGGTGATCACCTGGATTCTGGCAACTACAGGGGGAGATAACACTGCTCTTGGTGCCGAATAAGGTACTTGTTAGGGTCATCCTCCGTAGTCTCCTTGATCATGGACTGGAGCAGTCTGGTTTTACGCCTAAGAAGTCTACCATCGACCGCATCCTGGCACTGATGGTTCTCATCAAACACAAATGCAAATATTGGAAGGATTCCTTTGCAGCTTTTGTCAATTTTCAGAAAGTGTTCGACTCAGTTAATCAAGCTGTTCTGTGGGACATCCTGAGCCTTCACCAGATCCCCCTGAAGTTGTTGGATGTCATGGCCAGCCTGTACACTGGTACTGTGAGTGCTGTGCAGAGTGGAGGCAGACCCTCTTTGTTTTTCCCAGTTGATTCTGGAGTTGGTCAGGGGTGTGTTCTGCTCCTGCCCTGTTAAGTGCTTGCATGGGCCGAGTGTTGGGCATTGTCGTGGGGTCCAGTGGCTGTGGGTCATCTGTTTTTGAAGAGAATTCGCTGAACTTGACTTTGCTGATGATGCTGTCATCCTTCATGTCTCTGGTGACTCTCTTATGAAGTCAGTAGATGGACTGAGTGAACGGGGGGCTGGTCATGAGGTCACTGAAAAGCGGTGTATGGTGCTCCCGATATCTATGCAAAAGGACAAAGGTCCAAGTCTTTAGAGTCCTGATGCTGGTTGCGAGACATGGATGCTATCCAGTGACCTGAGATGAAGCCTGGACTCCTTCGGTACTGTGTCTCTTCGGAGAATCCTTGGGTACTGCTGGTTTGACTTTGTGTTGAATGAGTGGTTGTTCACGGAGTCCCAAATAAGGCACATTACCTACGTTGTGAGAGAGAGTCACTTATGGCACTGCAGCCATGTGATGCAATTCAGAGGATGGTCTGGCTTGCAGGATCCTTATTGTTGAGGACCTGAGCTGCTGGACTAGGCTGAGGGGATGCCCATGTAACACCTGGCTGTGGCAGATTGTCATTTTTGGAGGGTGGGATTGAACCACATGTCTGCCTGGGTGGTTGCCAACCAAGATCCCAAGCTTTTTTGTCGTGTGCAGGGTGTGGCAACATATTGTACAGTGCATGCTCCCTGACCTGACCTGAAAAAGACAAATTTACTTAAGACACCGCTGTTTTGTTATGTCACAAACCCAGAGGAGGGAGACTTCATATCTTGTGTTTGATCAAGAAAGAGCACACTGTGGTCTGGCCTTATCACTCATGGGTGCATCACGTAACATACCAGAAAGGGAACATGCAACTGTGTAAAAGATGGGGCAGCAACAAGAAAAGTGAGAAGAGTACAAAATACTGAAATATTGTGGTATAGTTCAAAAATGTTAAATGTGCCCTGGGCAGTGGAATGGCTCCAGATACCTGTTTTATAAGGCACAAAATGAACACATTGAAGGTGCTGTTTAACAGGCTGTTTGTCAGAATAAAATGAAATGTGACCTGCCGTTGGATAACAAGTCAGTTGGTAGGCTGGGAATGGACAGCCATTGTTACACAGACCGAGTCTTGTCTTTCAAGCTGATCAGATTAGTCCACGCTGATCATGTGATTTGGTAATTTCATTCAAATTCCCAACCTGCTTGACTTGTCAAACTTAACTGGGCCAGTTTATAGTCACACAAATCAACCCAATGGTGTTTGTGTTAAAGGAATAATACGTTTATGATATAACAGAACCTAACAGTGGCAAACAATATGAAAAATGGCCCAGTGGGGAGTTAGGGATGTGGATGGAGGTGTTCAGTGACGTTGGTCATGCCCAGTAATTCACATGTCTGTGAAAAGGTTATATTGACAATGTGTGCAAAACCCCATGCATTTTTTTGCTATTATTATTATATGGATATTTCTTGAAAAAATCTCAATGTCATTAAGCGAAAGCGCATTTCCATAATACTGAAGTTTTAAATTAAAGACAGGACTCTTGACCCGTGAATGAGGGGGAAAGGCATATCGTCAATTCCAAAGCTCAGTCAAACCCCCCAGCATGTCTTTTCTGAGCTGTGGCGGAGCAGGTTCCCCCTCTGGTGAAGTGAGTACAATCCCACTATAAACAGTACCACCTTGTGACCCACTGCTGGTTAAGAAACACTGCGTAAACATATACATGGCTTTGACTAAATTTGTAACAATTGCAGTATATTATTGGACTTCAGCTACTGGTCAGTGTTTGAAATCCGATTCCAGGTCCTGTGTTTTTACTGATTATGTCTTTGGTTCAAGTGTGTGTGCTTTTTTGTTAAACGCTTAAGTATGACAAATAGCTTAAATTGCTATCATTTAGATGTTTGTCTGCTGACATGAAACTCTACTATCTAGCCAGTGTCTGTATTGTCCTCATATCTGGCACTATGTAAATGGTTTCTAACTGGCCCGCCGGGCACCTGCTGCTCCCTATTCTCACCAGTTGGCCGTTGGTGTGACACAATATCTTTTTCATCTTCCAGATTGATCTGGTGCAAATCAAGCAAATGTTTATGCAAATGCACAACAAGACCCTACGCATGATGATCGAAGGGGACACTAGTGGAGACTACAAGCGCCTCCTGATGGCCATTGTTGGACAATGAAGACCTTTTTTATATATTTTTTTTTTTATGCGCCCTTTTCTTCCACAGTGGGTTTATATAGTTGCCAGTGTTTCTCTTGTGTAGGACTGTAAACTGGAAAGCCTGGACTTCACTTGCCACAGACTTAACTGTGTATACTGTTGCTTCTTTGAGGGATTTCAATGTTACTTGAGCTTTCATCTATCATCTCTAAACTGTTCTTTTAACATAAGAGTGCGGACCAGTGCCATTCTATCAGTTTGGCATCCTAAAACTACATGGGCCGTAAGGACAGGGTGCTTTTGTCAAGATACGTGCAGGTTAGACAGTCCCTCAGTCGCTACACCAAGTGACCTTCTCACCTGGGATAGTCTTTAGCTGTCCCATCCAAATGTGCACTTAGGGAACTTTTTATTTTAATAATGCAAAAGCTATGCAATTTTCAAATGTCTAGATGATCATGTATTTTCTGTGTATGATTCCTACTGTATAATCTCTGCATGCTTGTGTCGCTGCTTTCCTAAAACTTAAGCTGTGTGTTTTGCGTACTTAATCTTGTTAAATTTGCCACACTACAGACAAGCGCTCACAGAAGGGGGGACTGACTTAAGAAAAGGGTCATGGCTTTGTAGGTAGGGATCATGCACTGACTGGGAGAGAGAGGGCAATACTTCTAATGAATAATGGATTGTTGATTATGGGCTGTTATCTGTACATCAGAATAAACAAAACATTCTTCATGTTCATTTGCTGCAGACTGCGAGTTTATTTAATTAAAGGGTTTTGGGGCGTTTTCAACCTCCCAGGAGATCACTTGGTTGTTTACTCCTGCTGTGCTCACTTTATCCCCAGATCCCCCACATCTTTGTGTCTAACCATTTGCCTAATCTTTTTTACTTGTTTCTATTGTTAGGTGTTCATCTCTTCAATTTTTAATCTTCAGTATGAATCAAGAGGACTGCACAGGTAGTGGTCACATAGCACTTCAGAACAGGTAACCCCACCTGAAGTCAAGCATGTTTGGGCCTGGCAAGTACTAGGATGAGACAGCATCTAGGAAAAGCTTAGGATGCTGCTGGAAGAGGCATCGGTAAGGCCAGCAGTGACAGGGACAGACTATGCTGTAAAAATTTGTGCCATCCTTCAGATGAGACTTAAAACCGAGTTCCTGACTTTCTGGTCATATAAAAAAAAAAAAAAAAAAAACTCCTGGGCATCTTTAAAAAGAGTGAGGTGTACTCTGACACCCTGGCTAAACTGCCTACCACAATCTGGTCATTTTGACCCCTTTTAGGGCAGATGTTGACTTTTGTTGACACAAGAGATTGAGGCTGTAAATGTCGATAAAACTCACCGTTGCGTTATAGGTAGATGGTCGACATGCTTTACTAGGAGGACTGTTAGAGTCCGATTCCGCAATAATACGCAATAAATACATCCAGGTCAATTAGTCTGACTTGTGACACTCTGATACAAATGATCTGGAGATCAAAAGTGAAAATCGGGTACATGCATCAGCTGATTGTGCATCTGACGTGTCTATGACAACATTTTCGCCTGGGAGGACTACACAAGCTGGCATCCGGACTTCAAACTACATGGGGTGTAGTACAAGGGTTTTTGTGGATGGGCTGAAGAAAAATGCAATGAATGGAAAGCCAGCTGCCACATATTGGGCTTGATGTTTGGTATCCAGTCTTTTACCAGAAGTTCAAATTTTCTTAGCAAGTTGCTCCAAAAAAAAAAAAAAATACAATCTGTACACTACTGTGAGGGTATAGATATACAGTGCATCTGGAAAGTATTCACAACGCATCACTTTTTCCACATTTTGTTATGTTACAGCCTTTTTCCATAATGGATTAAATTAATTTTTTCCTCAGAATTCTACACACAACACCCCATAAAAACAACGTGAAAAAAGTTTGAGATTTTTGCAAATTTTTTAAAAATAAAAAAAATTGAGAAAGCACATGTACGTAAGTATTCACAGCCTTTGTCGTGAAGCTCAAAATTGAGCTCAGATGCATCCTGTTTCCCCTAATCATCCTTGAGATGTTTCTGCAGCTTCATTGGAGTCCACCTGTGGTAAATTCAGTTGACTGGACCTGATTTGGAAAGGCACACACCTGTCTATATAAGGTCCCACAGTTGACAGTTCATGTCAGAGCACAAACCAAGCATGAAGTCAAAGGAATTGTCTGTAGACCTCCGAGACAGGATTATCTCAAGGCACAGATCTGGGGAAGGTTACAGAAAAATTTCTGCTGCTTTGAAGGTTCCCAATGAGCACAGTGGCCTCCATCATCCGTAAGTGGAAGAAGTTTGAAACCACCAGGACTCTTCCTAGAGCTGGCCGGCCATTTAAACTGAGCGATCGGGGGAGAAGGGCTTTAGTCAGGGAGGTGACCAAGAACCCGATGGTCACTCTGTCAGAGCTCCAGAGGTCCTCTGTGGAGAGAGCAGAACCTTCCAGAAGGACAACCAGGCCTGTATGGCAGAGTGGCCAGACGGAAGCCACTCCTTAGTGAGCGGAGTGAGATGAGACAAAGATTGAACTCTCTGGTGTGAATGCCAGGCGTCGCATTTGGAGGAAACCAGGCACTGCTCATCACCAGGCCAATACCATCCCTACAGTGAAGCATGGTGGTGGCAGCATCATGCTGTGGGGATGTTTTTCAGAGGCAGGGACTGGGAGACTAGTCAGGATAAAGGGAAAGATGACTGCAGCAATGTACAGAGACATCCTGGATGAAAACCTGCTCCAGAGCGCTCTTGACCTCAGACTGGGGTGACGGTTCATCTTTCAGCAGGACAACGACCCTAAGCACACAGCCAAGATATCAAAGGAGTGGCTTCAGGACAACTCTGTGAATGTCCTTGAGTGGCCCAGCCAGAGCCTAGACTTGAATCTGATTGAACATCTCTGGAGAGATCTTAAAATGGCTGTGCACCGACGCTTCCCATCCAACCTGATGGAGCTTGAGAGGTGCTGCAAAGAGGAATGGGCGAAACTGGCCAAGGATAGGTGTGCCAGGCTTGTGGCATCATATTCAAAAAGACTTGAGGCTGTAATTGCTGCCAAAGGTGCATCGACAAAGTATTGAGCAAAGGCTGTGAATACTTATGTACATGGGATTTCTCAATTTTTAAATTTTTAATAAATTTGCAAAAATCTCAAACTTTTTTCACGTTGTCATTATGGGGTGTTGTGTGTAGAATTCCGAGGAAAAAAATGAATTTAATCCATTTTGGAATACGGCTGTAACATAACAAAATGTGGAAAAAGTGATGTGCTGTGAATACTTTGCGGATGCACTGTAGATAGATACTTTATTAATCCCAAGGGTATAGCCTTGCCTTCTCCGCTCAGTCCTCCTTCCTTCCACCCACTTGACATTTTTTTTTTCTTTGTCCTTAAATGCTTTTGAATGTGCCCACATGGACTCACACTGAGGGACACCTATTCTTGCTGTGCTTTTGCTAGCAGTGGGTATCTTTAATGCCACAATGCGCCTGGCCTACAACCCAAGTAACACAGCAGATCACATTCTGTTCATTTTGTTCACGTCCTGAAACTTCATTTTTTATTTTTTTCATTCATTACAGGCTATGCAGTTAGTAAATCTGTTGCCTTGTCTAGTATTCCATTACAAATAAACTCAGAGTTGCCACATTTCTTGTTTTGATATACTTAAGAGTTTTTGCATGCTGTACACTTTTTTGTAAAGAGAACACATGGAGAATAAAATAGCAGCCACCATCACCACCACCTATGCAGCAGGTCCCCAGGCTTTAACATCTGTGTCATGTTCTCCTGTCCTTACCACACTGAGGCAAATGGCAACGTCGCTGGTAGACAGGAGCAGTGGCAGTGTGTTAAACTGGGAGGTCCAGAACGCCAAAATCCACTTAATGTCCACAAGTGGGTGGTAGAATGACAAAAGTACAGGGTGTACACTTCAGATGTCACGCCAACTCTCCCCACGGACGTACGTCTTCATCATTCTTGTTGAACTGGCTAGGCTGTCGGAAGCTTGACAGATTTGGCATAAATGTCAAAGGCTTTACTTCCAATTCTGGAAAGTTTGCATTTTATTAACAACACGGAGACCTGTTAAAATAACTTAAAAATGCAATTCATGTTCAATTCATTCATTTTTTACATACAAAAAAAGTGCAACAGTTTTAAGGAAACACACCTGAGGTCTTCATGTTGCAAATGATTAAATAAAACCGTTTTGTCATCCTTAAATATTTCAAGCATATCCTGGGAAGCTCAGAATGCTTAAGACCATTCTATTTAGTGAGTTGCACAACATTTATACACCCCCCCCCCCCCCCCCCCAACTTAATAGAAAAATAAAACAGGCAAAATAAATCGGTTCTGTCCATAAACTCCCTCAATTATTATTTGACTTGCAGTTTTTAGAAGTAACCTTTACCTAGGCCTCTATGCAGTGTAAACACTCGGCAGATGTCCACCTTATTAATCTGGCAAGTCAATCACCTTGGAGGTCCTCCTCCTCCTCCGGCTGGTTGGCAGGATGGCTCCCTCACATTGTGCTCCTCTGGCACTGGACGGGCAGCTCACTCACTGGCTGTTACTCTTGCAAGTTCCATTGCTTTCGCTGGTGGTTACTGAAATAATGGAGTCTTGTGGCAGTGCGTCTCTCCTTGGGGGCATCCTCTCGTTGATTCTGTCTAAGCCCTTGGCTTCTTCAAAACTGCAGATCTTATGCTGTGGTGAGAATCCTCGGATTGCTTAATAAAATGCAAATTGAATGAGTGAGTAATGGGAGGTGAAACTGAAATCATGCATGTCACAAACTCACCACAGGAAAAAGCTGGTCAGAAAGGAGGGTCTTACAGACAAGTCAGCCGTGTGAGCAAAATGTACAGTGAACAGCGAGGGGCGCATGCCACCTGAAAGTGGTACTGCGGAAAGCCAGCTAGATTAGAGGGTAACTAATACTGAAATAGAAGTATGAACATTAACCTCTGTTTAATTTTAGTAGTGATTTTTAGTACAGTACATGGTAATTATTAGGGATTGGGGGGGTCAAATCATTGATAATAACCTCTTCTTTCGATTCTACAAACACAAATCAAATCCAAATGCTGCTGTTCTGAACTCGCCGGCAAACCGCACCAGCTAGGAGCTCATCACCTATTTGCAGTCACTTGGGCCAAAATACAGATTTCTCTGATTTAGATGTTATCCACATGTTACAGTGTAGTTGGAGATTTCTAACATCTAGTGTCTGAACGCGTCATTAGTATAAAATGTGTCGTTTTTTGGAAAGTGCCAACCAGGAAAGTTTTTGAGACCGTCTGTGATGCAGTACTGTTTATCATCAAGTGCCATTAACACTCCATATAGAAACAAAAATCTGCAGTTGTAACAGGCATGTGGATTGTACAACACGTCTAACATTAAATGTTTTCCCCGCATGGCCATTCTTCATGTTGTTTACCATTGTACAGCATTGCTGATCAGCTGTTAAACGTGACACTTTTTTTCTGTCCATTCTGCATGCACATGTGAGAGATGCACACACATGGGGTAAGTAACATGGTGTGGTGGAGTAGTTCTTTGATAAATGAATATGCATGTGCACAAACTTCACAGTTCCCTTTTATTGCAATGTTTCTGAAGCAGCAGATTATTTGTTCTTTTTACTATATTAACAAATTATGTTTAAGTTGAATTTTAGTATTACTAAATTGACAAATCCAAGGCACCTCCATCAGGTGGTCATTACTAGGTTCTGTTGTGCCCGGGCCAGACATGTAGACTAATGGAAAGTTGCTCCTCATTTTGGTCTTTTCACTGCATGTACGTATGGTGAGCCCACACTGCTGACCCTAAAAATGTTATTAGTGTTAAAGTGTACAGTAATGTGATAAACTGGCGAGCCAAAACATTCTGAGCACTTCCATATGAAGTGAATGATGGTAGCTATCTCGTAACAAGGGCCTACTGTATGTCTAGTTCAGGGATAGACTCGATGGTGAGGTAACAGTAGCAACTCGTAGAGGATGTGCAGAATGAAGAGCTGGGCAGGTGTAAAGACCTGAGTGACTTTGAAAAGGGTTTAATCATTTTAGCTCATGGTCACCCCTGCCGAGTACCTACTGATAGTGGCCAGGTATTGGGCAATCAAGACTCACTGATGCAAGAAGGCAATGAGGCCAGTCGTGTCTGGTACAAACCAACAGCATGGTTACTCTGACTCAGAGTGGTGGTTATGGGAGTAGTGTGCCGTGACATACAGTCCATCAGAGTGGCCAGCGTTGAAAGCACCTACACTAAGCACACAAGCATTGGACTCATGCCCTATATCAATGGACGGTGTTCATCTGGTCTGATGAATCAAGTTTGCTGTTATTATATGCAGGGATGGCTATGTATGTGTTGTTTCTCTGGGGGCAGAGATGGCACCAGGATGCACTGTAGGGTGAAGAGTATGATGTTTTGGGCAATGGGTCCCTGCATTCATGGGGACAGTAATTTGATGTGTACAATCTACGTAAATGTTGTTACTGTCCAGCTACACCTCTTCATGGTATCTTTCAACAGGATAATGTACCCTACTACGCTGCACCAATTGTTCAGATGGCATTGGAGGAACATGCTGAAGAATTCAAGGTGTGGCCCTGGTCTTTAAATTCCTTGGCCTTCAATCCAGTTGAGCATCTTTAGCAAATGTTGGACAAACGTACAGCTTAACCGGAATCGGCACGATCTGCTACTGGCTAGCACAGGGCCCGGTCTTGTCGCGTTCATACCTTGAGTGGTTGGCACAGGGATAAGTACCAGAATAATAGGCAGGTGGTCAAAATGTTTTGGCTCATCTGTATATATCTCTATCTCAGAGAGTCTACCCTGACATTAAGTGGTCAAAACCACTGAACACAGTGAGGGTGGAAGATGTGAGGAAACAAAGTCTGGGAGGTGTTGAACATTCTGAAGTGGTGCAACCAGACATTGTGATGGTCTCGTCCTCTGGAGGAACTCCTGGAGCCAGATGGGGACCATAAAGACAACACAAAACTCTTGATGCTGACAGCAAGAGCCTTCTGCATGCAATAACTTCAGGCCACGTTCAGTAGGGGTGTAAAAAATAGTCATGCAAATAAAACATGGCAGAAAAATGCATTATTTTAGAAGGTGTAGGGTTTAGTAAAAGAAATAAAGTGGGGCAGTTAAGAACGACCACACAAGGCTGCAGCCATGCACACAGAAAACGCAAGCCATTCATAGCCGCCTAGCAGCATATCCTACAAACCCCCGTCCCCCAAGCTGCAGAGATGTTTTAAGCATACGGTACCTTCATTGGCTTCAAGCGCCTCAACTGTGGCTGCACAAGTGAGCAGGGCATGCAAAATGAATGAGAGATGACAAGCATAATATGGCAGAGTTGAAACTGAATGAAATACACTTGAAATTTCACACTTAATAAATACACTTTAACCACCATGTGCAAGATCTGCTGTTGCCTGCATTAAAATAAAAACACAGTCGTAATAAATGGCACAACTGTTCTTTCTGCAGGGGAGGGCCTCAGCATTAGATGAACAGCTGCCGTCTCCATTCAGCGCGGTGTGTGAACGTCCTAAAGAGGAATTCACTCTGCTCCTCTGTCACTGCTGTTTTTATGAAGAAAGGGAAAGAAAACACAACTTTGGGAGGGGTGGACCCCCTGATGTGGCAGGTCAATTTTTTTTTCTCTGCAGAGGAACGGGCACCCACAAGATACTTGGTCATAAAAACCAGACATACGCTGACATGAAACCACAAAGAAAATAACAACACCTGTGCAGCCAAGTGTGCACTCACGGGCCTGGGGTTTGTTTTGTTTTTTTTTAATATGTCCACCAATTAGTTTGCAATAATTACATTCAAACCCCTATTTGGGAAAGGAAAAAATGGCTGCATTGTTTATGGAATGGATATTAAATGCTCTTATCTAGGAGCAGATCACCACATCAAGTTCATAGAGTAGTCAGACCTTAACAGCCTTGTATGCTCTAGCAGACGACTGCCACCATTACAACGTAAAGACCATCGGGCACAGATGCGAGAGACGCTCTTCTGCGTGAGAGGTCGCCGGTAAATGAGTAGCAGAGCTTAGAATCCTAAATGCTTTAATACTTAACTGCTCAAATGAGAAAAACTCCCAATGGGATACAAGACCACCTTACGGCACATCTTTAAACCCACTCATAGCCATTCATACTGCGCCACTTTAGTTAACCTAACGTGTGTGTGACTTTGGAACACGACAGGAAAATCCACACAGACAAGGATAGGCTGGTGTTCTGGATCTGTGAGGCAGTGGTGGTGACCACCATGACACCTCCTAAAATCCAGTTTTAATACTTTTTTTTAAATTCCGGCATCAAAAGGAAGTCCAAATGCATTTTCTGAGCAAGACCAGTTCCATCTGGACATTTTGCTTCTCCGTTTTTACCAGAATGATTTTATATTCCGCCTCAGTGCAAACTAATAATCACAATGCTGAATATGTAATGGAGAGTAACAGCTTATTAAGTACAAAATGAAGTGGAGAAAAAGCACACGTGTGGAAATGTGTAACTCTCATGGCAGAAAATCTGAACTGCACTGATGAAGCAAAGGCTTTCTTTACTGACTGTAAATATGTAGTGCTGGCAGCCACAAGTTCAAATGATATCGCGTATGTCACTGTGGTCTGTTTGTCTCATAGGCTTTGTACTCGCCTACAACTCCTGCTTATGAAAGAAAAAAACTGCAAGCTGGCTGCTAGTTCACTGATCATGCAGGACTTTCACAAAACTTCACATCTACAGTACACTGGTGATGGGCCAATTTAAACATGGCGTTTCAGAGAGATGTAAAGAGTGGGTAACAACCCAAAAACCAACACCGACACTGGGGCTACTGCTCTCATCAGGCAGCAGAAGGTGGCTGGGGCTGATGGGTGGGTGGACTCCCTCATAAGCATGCAACAACTTGCTCGCAAATAAACCCTAATTCACATAAAATATTAAATTAATACACACAAAAAACCCTGAAAGTTCCAAAATTAGTTTTAAACTGAATTATTTTTACCAGTTACTGTCACATACCACTCTTCACTCATCACTGGGATGCAAATGACAAATATTCTTGTAAATTGAAACTTGGGAGCACACACTGCAGTCAAAGACTGGCTAACTACGGTGCCAGTCAGTGACGCTATTGTTTTAAAATGTTGGCATTAGGGGATGGGAGGTGCGTCAGCCAGCCAATCAGGTGGCCAGGATTTACTTTCCTGCTGCCTGGCAGCCAATCATATGGCAAAGTTGGAGGGTAGGAGAGGTGTGCCACCCATCAGTTGCTGCTTCAGTGCCAGTCTTACCAAGAGTCTGTGTTCTGTAGAAACCCAGACAGGGATCAGAAAAACTCCTTCCAAAAAGTCCTCCTTCCCCGACCCCATTTATTTAAAATGGGGAAACACAGCTTCCTTTGCCTAGAACGTATTTTATTTCTACATTGCTTGCTTGTCCATTTTATTACACATTCTCATGTTTGCTTCGACACCGGCTCAGTCTGTGAGAAGTCAGTTCCTGGGCTCTGCCAGGAGAGATGCTAAGGAAGTCCTGTGTTTCTGGAGATTTGGATTAAAAGGGAGCAAAGCTCTCTGTTAAACATTGTGCCATTTTATAACTTGGGTTAATTTTACCAACACAGTATTATCATTATCAAACACTGAACCCCAGACACGTGGGAGTACCACAACTCCGGGACTTTTAAGTATTTGTCCACCCTTGGAACTTGTGCTCACTCCGCTTGGTCGTCTTTAGATTTTGTTGCCATTGTGGTGTTGAGGCAGCTCTGCACAACATCTTAACTACCATTATATAGTGCACTTCTAATCATATATATGAAATCTCCTATACATTTATTTTTTTATTCTATATATACAGTATATATTATACACACACACACACACATACATATATTATATATATATATATATATATATATATATATATATATATATATATATATATATACACACATATACACATATACATGCATTATATATACAGTGGGGCAAAAAAGTATTTAGTCAGCCACCAATTGTGCAAGTTCTCCCACTTAAAAAGATGAGAGAGGCCTGTAATTTTCATCATAGGTATACCTCAACTATGAGAGACAAAATGAGAAAAAAAAATTCCAGAAAATCCCATTGTCTGATTTTTTGAGGAATTTACTTGCAAATTATGGTGGAAAATAAGTATTTGGTCACCTACAAACAAGCAAGATTTCTGGCTCTCCCAGACCTGTAACTTCTTCTGTAAGAGGCTCCTCTGTCCTCCACTCGTCACCTGTATTAATGGCACCTGTTTGAACTCGTTATCAATATAAAAGACACCTGTCCACAACCTCAAACAGTCACACTCCAAACTCCACTATGGCCAAGACCAAAGAGCTGTCAAAGGACACCAGAAACAAAATTGTAGACCTGCACCAGGCTGGGAAGACTGAATCTGCAATAGGTAAGCAGCTTGGTGTGAAGAAATCAACTGTGGGAGCAATTATTAGAAAATGGAAGACATACAAGACCACTGATAATCTCCCTCGATCTGGGGCTCCACACAAGATCTCACCCCGTGGGGTCAAAATGATCACAAGAACGGTGAGTAAAAATCCCAGAACAACACGGGGGGACCTAGTGAATGACCTGCAGAGAGCTGGGACCAAAGTAACAAAGGCTACCATCAGTAACACACTACGCCACCAGGGACTCAAATCCTGCAGTGCCAGACGTGTCCCCCTGCTTAAGCCAGTACACGTGCAGGCCCGTCTGAAGTTTGCTAGAGAGCATTTGAATGATCCAGAAGAGGATTGGGAGAATGGTCAGAAAAAAAAAAACTCTACTCGTCGTGTTTGGAGGAGAAAGAATGCTGAGTTGCATCCAAAGAACACCATACCTACTGTAAAGCATGGGGGTGGAAACATCATGCTTTGGGGCTGTTTTTCTGCAATGGGACCAAGACGACTGATCCATGTAAAGGAAATAATGAATGGGGCCATGTATCGTCAGGTTTTGAGTGAAAACCTCCTTCCATCAGCAAGGGTATTGAAGATGAAACGTGGCTGGGTCTTTCAGCATGACAATGATCCCAAACACACCGCCCGGGTAACGAAGGAGTGGCTTTGTAAGAAGCATTTCAAGGTCCTGGAGTGGCCTAGCCAGTCTCCAGATCTCAACCCCTTAGAAAATCTTTGGAGGGAGTTGAAAGTCCGTGTGGCCCAGCGACAGCCCCAAAACATCACTGCTCTAGAGGAGATCTGCATGGAGGAATGGGCCAAAATACCAGCAACAGTGTGTGAAAACCTTGTGAAGACTTACAGAAAATGTTTGTTATATACCCTTTGTTGGCAATGACAGAGGTCAAAGTATTGAGATGAACTTTTGTTATTGACCAAATACTTTTTTTCCCACCATAATCTGCAAATAAATTCTTCAAAAATCAGACAATGTGATTTCTGGAATTTTTTTTCTCATTTTGTCTCTCATAGTTGAGGTGTACCTATGATGAAAATTACAGGCCTCTCTCATCTTTTTAAGTGGGAGAACTTGCACAATTGGTGGCTGACTAAATACTTTTTTGCCCCACTGTACATATACATTAAATACAGATTTAAGATTATTCACAAAAGGAAGGTGCAGAATAATGAAAAATAATTTTTGAGGTAAGGTAGTTGTACTCACTACTCATGGCGCCAGCAAGACAGGGTGTTGCACGTCGATTAGCATGTGCAAGTAAGAATGTCACTGTACATGTGACCCTATAAATCCAGCTTTCCCATTTCTTGATCTAACGCCCCCTGCTGGACGTGTCCAGAAACGTAATGACATTTGACAATTTGAATTTTAAGTAGTGATAAACAAACTCAATTGTGCTCACCTTGAGTTCGGAGATATCACAGGAGTGTTTGCGAATATCGCCAAACTCGTTGAAATGCATTGAAGTCAGTGGGGAGGGACTAACTGAAGTAGATCTGACTGAATTATGAGGGGTGGGTTAATTTTTAAACTGTTACTGAGGGCTAGGGAAATGTCAGCCAACTATACTGGGCCAATTATGGGCAAAAAAAAAAAAGGTGTGTGGCAGCAGTGCCAACCACTGCACCACCGTGCCTCTGTGACACCAAAGAAGAAAGAACGCAGTCAGAGAAGTGCACTCATAGATTTCATCAAAACAAAGCGGAAATGCTGAAATTGTAGTCAGAAGTCAGAAAAAATGCGAAGGTCTTTTAAGGGCAGAAAATTCAAAGTGTGGCGTGTCACAATTGAAGCAGTGCACTGCCTTGTTCTGTCTTTTGAAGTTGCGCTGAAGGCTGTCCAAACTGTGCTGATGCTTTGCACTTTTTCTTCTATCAAAAAGATACAAATGTCTTGTAAATATTAATAAATCTTTTGTCATCGTTGTTATTATTTCACAGTCTTCTGTGTTTTTGGGATCAAGCTCCTTCAGTGTTTGGTTTTTATATCTCCACGTGGCTAATTGTACACACACAGATCATGTGCCTCTTTCTCTTATACAGACGTGGAGCTCGAAGATCGACCTTCACTTTTACTGACCAGCAGAGAGAACTTGTTATTTATGCTGTATATGTTTCATAAAAATAACATTTTGAGAACCTGCAGTACTTGCTTATCTGTTCTACCACTAACTAATCCCAGAGAGTCCACAATGCAAATGATCAGCGTTATACACTCGTATGGCGTTCCCATCCAAAGTTGGCCGTTACAGCCCTGGGGGATGTCACACTGGTCTTGCAAAGCATTATGGGACACTGGGGGGGGGGGGAACTTCACTTAAACTGGCCGAATTATCAGTAAATAATTCAGCAAACATGGGCGAACTCGGCCAATTCACTGCAAAAAATGCTTTGGTGAACTTCGCTTGTCAAAGGTTTGCTTTATAAAAGGTAAATGTGGAGATCAGGGAGATGAACAGGCGTGGTTGGAACTGCTCACTCCTTCCAGATGAAGGACCTGCAAAGCTGGGCATACTTTATAAATGGCACAGCTCTGAAACAAGCAGATGCCTCCGGCAGTAGGGTGGGGTTGGTAGGGGGCTTTTGTGTGTGTGTGTGAGTGAGTGTGTTGTGTGATGCGCCCGGTGACTAAATGATTAAGTCCGCTTTGCTATCTTTAGTTTAAAAACAAACGTTTTAAGATGGACTCTTTTACACAGCAGTATTTGTGTCTATGCAGGGGTGGCATATACCAGCATGTGCCCCAGATTCTTTTCACCTGCCACTCCCCATCTTTTACACACAATGTATTTATAAATGCAGAATGTTTTAGAGCAGTGGAGACAAGATTTATGTGGGTACAGACAATTTTGGAGCTGGTGACAGCAGCCTTGGGTATAGCCCACTAAAGAACAGTCAAAGCCGTCTTCTGACATTTTTGGGCCAGGCTGCTTTTCATGTTTTAGATTATGTAAAGGGAGACTGCAAATCTTCTAAACTGAAGTGTAATACATCATCCTAGTTAACTCCTTTAAAAAATAAGCCGTATTTGCTCCATAAAACTAACAATACAAAAGGCTCAGTGCAGGACTGCTTACTGTAATAAGAATCGCACTCTGCCTCTCGCTCCACTTTAAAGCTTTTCTCTACTGCCCCACCATCATCATCTTCAGTAACAGTCAACTCAATGAAAAGCAGGGCACTCTGGCCTCATGGTGTACCTCCAAGCGACTTATTTGTGAGTATAACGACAAAAGCCGACCTTTTCAGTACTGAATGAACACAATGCCAGCTGTGCTCTGTGCTGTGCATACGGCCCCCTCCAAAAGTACTGGAACAACGGGGACAATTCATTTGTTTTATACACTCAGTTTGAGATCAAAATACGAATGAGACGAGAGTTCAAAATTTCAGCTCTTCTTTCCAGGTACTGACATCCAGATTTGTTAAACTACACAGAAGATAGCTCCTTTTGCAGCAAACCACTCAACTTTTAGAAGAGCAATTACTATAGGAACACGTGACAGGTAGGGCTTTCCTGTTAGATTAACCTCCATGGCGTTAGCCCCAAGACCCTCTCAGGCTCACAATTCTATGTAAAAATGGTTACCCCAGCGTTAAGCGTTTAGCACAGCGTTAAGCCCAAGTGACACGCGGGACTGTTGTCTGCTGCCATCTACTGGATAAAATAACATGCTGCAAAAAAATAATGAATATTTCTTTGCACATTGCCACTCTAAGGTAACCATCAATATTCACGACTGGGGCAAAGCCTTTAACCAGAACACAATGGCGTGCCAACGAGAAGCTGTAAAACCAGTTTTAGGACAAACTGAAAGTGAAGCATTAGTTTCATCAGGCGACAGCGTGGAATAGTGTGAATTGGGCATCAGATATCGACACGGGTAGTGACACTGATGCATATGGCGCTGTACGACCAAACTACCATAATATGCTTGTGAACTTGAGTCGAGTTAAGCTGCAGAGGGGTGAAGTATCCATGTGGCAAAGAGATTGTGATCAAGTGGAAGGACAGGAAAGCCGTTAGCCTCCCAAGCTCAGTTCACAATGCAGCAACCGTCAATGTTTGTCTCACAGGAAATGTGGAAGACACTAAGCCTTGTGCTGAGGTATCCTATAATAATAGAAATGGGCAAACCAACATAAAGTCTAGAGAGCTGTCTATAGAAAGAAAAGCCAGCCATTGTCAAGCTGAGAAGAGAGGGAAGATCAATCAGGGGCACTGCACAAACACTGGGCATAGCCAAGACAACCATCTGGGATATCGCTCTATTATAATAAAAAAAAATGTTGGGTTGTGACATGATTTTCTCGGAGACACGTTAACGTCCCGCAAGACAAGGCAGTGGGGTGGCACGGTGGTGCAGTGGTAGCGCTGCTGCCTCGCAGTAAGGAGACCTGGGTTTGCTTCTCAGGTTCTCCCCGTGTCTGCGTGGGTTTCCTCCCACAGTCCAAAGACATGCAAGTTAGGTGCATTGGCGATCCTAAATTGGCCCTAGTGTGTGCTTGGTGTGTGTGTGTGTGTGTGTCCTGCGGTGGTCTGGCACCCTGCCCAGGATTGGTTCCTGCCTTGTGCCCTGTGTTGGCTGGGATTGGCTCCAGCAGACCCCCATGACCCTGTGTTCGGATTCAGCGGGTTGGAAAATGGATGGATGATATGAAAATAACAATCGCTTTAAATTGTATATCCGGTTAACTAAACCCGGGGGTGGGCGAGCAACCCCCTAGTGCTGAAAATGAAAGAACCCAGTGGTGTACTGAGCAACAGACATCAAACAGGTCAGCCATGGAAAACAAGCAGCAGCTGATAACAGAAACATTGTGAGGGCTGAGAAGAAAAACAGACGGTGATTTCACCAACAACCTCCAAAGGGCAGAAAGGGAAGGCATCACAATCCACCATTCTAAGAAGACTCAAGGAGAGCAGAAACAGAGAGGCCAAACCACAAGATGCAAGCCACTCATCAGTAGTAAGAAGTGAAAGTTCTGCAACAAAGTTTTATGGACTGAGGAGACCAAATCAAACACTACCAAAGCAATGGAAACACCAAAGCGTGGAATATGACATGATCTATACTCATCTGTCATGCGCGGTGGAGGTTGTGCAATGGCTTGGGCTTACATGGCTGTGCCTTGAACAGACTCGCTCATCTTTATCGATGATGTAACCCATGATGGTTGCAACAGAATGAATGCAGAAGGCTACAGAAACGTATTGTCTGACAATTTATAGAGCAGCACATCCAAACTAATCTGGCGGATGAGGAGACAGCAGATTTAAGGAAATGGCATTGGGCCTTGTGACCATGTTAATCGAGAAACCTGCCTGAGATCTTAACCTTGTTTTAATGGAATTATTTGTTGATTAGTTTTATTCTCCACTTGACCCTTTTGGATGGATGTATTTATTAATGGACCATCTGAAGAACTTTGTACTGGACTTCTGAGCACTTTGTTAATAAACTTGTTGACTGTGTGTGTCCTCATTTGCCTGGCTCATCCTAGGGTATGTATTGGTTGTTTCGGGTTCAAGAGGCACCCAGGAGCAAAGTGGGGAGCGTGGAGCCAACCTGAGTCACCACAGGGGAACTTCATCATGCAGCAAGATAATCATCCCTACAACACTCTGACAACTCAACAAGGGGGGTCTTTATACATTTTTAATTGTTCACTATATTTAACTGTGTTTAGATTTCTGCATACTTTATTTTGAGGTTTTAGACTGGCATTAACTGAGCTTAAACTCGAGACTGATGGGGGGGAAAAATAACAAAACAAACGACAATTGAAAGGCTGCAGTAACGGCCTAGAAAAGCAGAACAAATGTGACGAGGATGAGTCGCAGGCTCCATGTAGTTATTGCAAGCAAGTAACCAAAAAAGAAGTGTTACTGAATTCAAGACAATCTGTTCCTATACTTTTACCCACCTAAAAAATCGGGCGGTCTTATACAAAAAAGTGCTAACATATTGTTCAACACGTCTAGATGTCAATACCAAGAAATAAAAGCTGAAATCCTGAACTCTCGGCTCGTACTCATCATTGGATCTCAAACTCAAATGTCTTCAGTGGCATTGCTGTTGCAGCAGTTTTGGAGGAGACTGCACTTTAGAGTGACATAACGGCGATGTGCACTCCCTCCAGCTACATTCACCTGTAAACACACAAATGGCCAGGCCTGGCACCACCATTAAGGCGAATTAGGCATTCACCTACACTGCAGATCATATGGGGTGGGGCTTCCATACCCAGCTGCATGGGTTGGCTACCAAACAGTCAGCTGGCGCACTAATTGGCGTAGGGCACAAAATAACCCAGCACTGGCATTGTGGAAGGCTATACATGATAGAAGACATTTTTCTTTTTCTCATTTCCTTACTACTGGCTTCTCCAATTACCTGTTCAAGTGTCATCAGCAGAAGGTTTACAGTCCATCATCAGTCATACAAAGGCTGAGCACTCGGTAGGTGTGACAAGAGCACTGGAGCAGAGCAGACACCATCACATTTTGTTCAACGCCCTGCACTGGATGCTAGTGAGACCAGCTATGTTATATGGGTTGGAGACGGTGGCACTGGAGACACAGCTGGAGGTGGCAGAGTTAAAGATGCTAAGATTTGCATTGGGTGTGACGAGGATGGACAGGATTACAAATGAGGACATTAGAGGGTCAGCTCAGGTGGGACGGTTGGGAGACAAAGTCAGAGAGGTGAGATTGTGTTGGTTTGGACATGTGCAGAGGAGAGCTGAGGGGTATATTGGGAGAAGGATTCTAAGGATAGAGCTGCCAGGGAAGAGAAAAGAGGAAGGCCTAAGAGAAGGTTTATGGATGTGGTGAGAGAGGACATGCAGGTGATGGGTGTGGCAGAACAAGATGGAGAGGACAGGAAGATATGGAAGAAGATGATCCACAGTGGTGACCCCTAATGGGAACAGCCGAAAGAAGAAGAAGATAAGTAGCCTTCCGCCAAATATTTTAAAACGTATTCAGCTGTTAGAAGGTCTGCAAAGAGCATTTGTTTTATAATCACGAGATTGTGCTTTACGTGGACACTGAAAGGACTTCCCCGCAGTAGACCCCTGAACACACACACAGTACGTGACCTGGAGAGCTGTGAGAAGGAAGAAACCTTTAAAGGTATTTAGTAAAAGTACATTAAAAAGATACCACTGCACAGTTCAAGTTTTTGTTTTATTTTCCATGCAAAAATAAATAAATAAAAATCTTGGCACATAATTCATAAACAGTATAACGGTGCTTTCTTACAAGACTTCACACACACACACACGCTTACTCACATACACACACACACACACAAGACTGAAGCAACCAAGCCAGTGTATCTACATGTAACACACACGCCACCAGGAGTTAGGAAATCTCCCAGGAACATTTTGACACGGCCGTTAGCTGCAGCCCATTGAAGGCTGACATACTGAAGGAGATTTTAAGCAACGACGGTGAGCAAAATGTGGAAGAAGTGCAAAAAAAGGGTAAAAACAGAGAGGGGAGCACAGCATTGGAGACGGGGCATCTTGACAGTTTATACAGACAAAACAACTGACACCTCGGAAGACAAAGAGTCCATACAGCTACTACATCTGCAGAGGAAAGACATTACAGAGACAGCAGAAGGAAGGCTGCACTTTGAAGGTACAGTACAGAGCACATTACATGGAAATGGCAGAGGGCACAGACTTGGGCATTTCTAAACCAGGGTATAAAAGAAAATGGATTCATTCTGCTTGTGGACATCTCCATTCCAGCTGTTTTTTGGCCTCCTCACCTTATGTCATAAATGAATATTAACTATTGTATTTTCAGATCAAGGGGGGGCAGCTACAGTACATAGTAGTTCTGTTTCAGACATGGGGAGGTTGGTGAGCAGACAAAGATGGAACACAGATAATTGCATATTCATTATTGCAGCTTTAAATCTTCACGGTAATTTAGTTCTTGTCGCCTTTCCCTTGTATACCCTGGTCAGGCGTGCACATTCTAGTACAGGATGCCTGAACACATTCAACAGTTAAATTCAGTGTCAGCCACTAAGACAAGAACTGAAAACCGTAAGGAATTCCCAGCATGCATTAGGTGTGTTGCTAGCAAGAGAGTGAGAGGTGCTCCAGTCCATCGGAGGCACAGCAAGCTGCAAGGAAGGATCATCATTACCACTTTGTAGAGTCTGCCGTCCTCCGGCCAGCACTCCGCTGGGCAGCATCCCGGTTGGAGTCAAGCCTTTCAGCGTCAGCACGCTTTCACTCTCCTCTCTGCGCACAACGACAACACAGGGCAACTGTTAAACAACAAAACCAAACACAGGACAACAGTGCACTGCTTTGTTCCTCTAACGCACAGAAAGACCAATTTATAAACTGGTTAGTGCCAAGTATTTGTGTTTTGGCTTCACGGTAATGAACCTCTAATAATGCAACTTTCAAATTTCATTGTAACTGTATAATAATAATAATTCTTTGCATTTATATAGCGCTTTTCTCCCTACTCAAAGCGCTCAAGCTTAACAAACACTGATGGGCCAAAGCATTACCTGCCTAATATGCTGTTGTTGCTCCATGTGCTACCAAAACAGCTTCAACAAGACTTCTGAAGGTGTCCTGTGGTATACGGCACCAGGACGTTAGCAGCACATCTTCCAACTTATGTGAACTGCCACCACGGATTGGGCCTGTTGTTCCAACACATCCTACAGATGCTTAACTCTTCATCACGTTTTTCAAACTATTCCCGAACACTTTGTGCACAGTGGCAGGACACACTATCCTACTGAAAGATGCCACTTCCATTGGGGAATATGGTTGCCATGAGGGGGTGTACCTGGTCTGCAGCAATGTTTAGGTAGAGGCTACATGTCAAATGAATGCCCAACCAAATGCCCAGGCCAAGAACACTGCCAAAGCATCACAATACCTTCATCAGTTTGTCTTCTTCTCACAGTACATCCTGGTGCCAGGTTAATGACACACACGTACCCAGGCACATGATGCAACAGAAAACAGGATTAATCAAACTAGGTGACCTTCCTTCACCTGATCCAAAGGTTTAGGTTTAGGTTTCTTTATTTAGTCATGTTTACACAGGAAAACATGAAATTTGCCTTCTCAGTTGCATCTAATAACAGGTAACAGACAGAATGAAATAAAACAGACAAATAGAAATAAGAAAGGTTAAGGTAAGGCAGTTAGATAAAACATATTTACATATTTAGGTTCAGTTCCAATGTGCCCTCGTAGGTACTTTCGACAGTGGACGTGAGCTAGCATGGACGCTCTGAGTGGCCTGTGCCTATGCAGTCCCATACACAACATGGTTCGAGGCTCTGTTTGTTGTGACACATTACTTCCAGAGCCATCATTAACTTACTGTGGCAAAATGTGCCACAGTAGCCCTTCCTTTGTTTGTACCAGATGGCATAACCTTTCGAATCAATGAGTCGTGGCCACCCAACAACCTGCCAATATTTTGGGTTTTTTTCCCCTCCTGAGACCACTTGCCACAGCGGACTGTCCGCACTCCACAAGCCTTGCTGTGACTTTGATAAGGACTTATGGCCAGATGACTAAGTCACTCAGGTCATACCACCTGCCCAGATCGTATTCACTGAAAACATCCTCCATAAGTACCGAATGTCTGCTTAATGCCCAATCTATCCCTGACCTTGACGTGCGCTGCTTTTAGGAGACTGTTGACACCATTCACTTCATATGGGAGGGCTCAGAATGTTTTGGCTCATCAGTGTGTGTATTCCATCGATCAAATTACCTTTCATTTCAGACCAGCATGAGTAACACTTTTCTACCAAGAGAAACACAAATACATACTTGTAGTCACAGTATCCTACTCACAGGTAACCACTTACAAAAATCCACTACAAGAAATACATCTCATATACGGGTAAGGTGTTAATAATATTGAAAGCATTGGATACCTTGGCCAAAAAAAGTAAAAAAACTATCTGTGTGAAGTGGTTCAATAAGTAAAAATAAAATCATTTGGACCACCATAAAATTACCAGAAAAAAAAAATCATTAATGATATCTGAAGTTCTAAAGGAGGTCAACCAGCAAGTAAGGACAAGAGGCATGCAAGTTTATCCCATGAAGTCCTGATTATGTCCATACAATAATGGGGACGGGGGTGCTACTTGAAGTCCCAATCAAGTTGAACTATGGTGGGATTTTTAAAGATTGGGAGTAAAGATGAAATTTACTTCTGGTATGGAAATTCATGAAATGTTTGTATCGTACCAACATCAATTTTGAGCTTTTTTGTACTTTCTAGTACTGCACAACCTTACTTTGATCACAATGAATGTCATTATAACTACCAAACTTATTGTACCATCAGAATAACCACAACACATGGCTGATAGCTAAACAAAATGTCTTCTATAATTATATATATTAAAAAACAGAAAGATGGACTTGGACCTAAAGCAGGTCAACACTAAACATCTTTCTTCTTGTGTGAATGGCAAAAATTTTGCTGAAAGCCATGATGCATCTTGCAAAATGTTTGAGCGAAGTTGAACAATGAGTTTTGCTGCAAATTCAATTTCACATGAATTGTTTCACTCATCACTAGTAATGAGGAGCAGGTGGGAACAACTAGTGGGCAGCTGTCACTTTGAAAGCACTTCTGTGTACTGGTAAAGGTATGGGAAAATAGAGTTAAGACCTCAGTAGCTGAGGAACTCATTAGCGGACACCAGTGGTAAGAAATGTTGAAGAAAGATGCCTTGCCATGCAGTGTTACCAGAAGCTTCTTCAGATCAAACTAAGCAGTAATGGTAAGCCAAAAAAAAAAGGCTTCAGCAGCGGCCAAAGTGAAAGCCCGTGTGTAAGGTGGAGATTGATGAGGCCATGGAGAATGACTCCGGGTCAGCCTTGAAAACCATCTGATAACTAAAAAGGTAGGCAGGATATTGTAAATGCTGTTCTGGGCACAGGTGGGGAAATGCTGAGAGCTGAACAGAGTACTCCGAACAACTCTTAAACGATGTCAGAAAATGTCTTCAGCTGTGTGTCTGAGTAAACAGCCCTGTGATGGTAAGGTCACATAGGTGGTTGAACTCCGACTAGAAACCATAAAAGTGCTGGATGTTGTGGAGGTGTATTGGCTAACATGCCACTTCAGTGTTGCATGGAAGACTAAGGCAGTGCTGGAGTGGTGGTGCCCTGTTTTTACAAATTTGGACAAGAGGGTGAGTCCCAATTAGTAGGGCAGGCAATGTGACATAGTGGTAGGCTTTGGACTTTAAATCCTGCTACTGACACTGTGTGACCATGAGCAAGACGTTTCACCTGCCTGTATTCCAATTGAAAAAGAAAAAAACAAATGTAACCAATTGCATCTCAGATGTCATCATCCAAGGCAACTTGTAACAACAGCCAAATAAGAAGTCTATGCCAGGGTATTGACACTTGCTGTCGCACAGATATATTAAGGAGTCATGAGAATTTGGCCAAACCCATCAACACGTGCTTTGTGGATCTGGAAATGCTTATGACTATGCAACCACGTCAACTTGTGGTAGGGGTTTCAACAGTATGGGGGTTCAGGGGCTGCTGCCGTATGCCATTTATTTCTGTGATTTGTGCAGACAGATCATTGTCCAAATACTGTGAGTGGATTCAATTTCACTAAGGGTGCCTCTCTTGTCTCATTTCCAGCTCATGATCTTCATGGGCAGGATATCACACTGCAGCCAAGGAATGGAGAGCATGCAGTCTGGGAAACGAAGGATTAGATCACCACTATTTGTAGATAATGTTGTCTCTTGGGCTTATCAGACTGTGACCTCTGGTATCTACTGGTTCACAGCTTAGTCTTGTTCACAAGTGAAGAACAAGGTAATAATAGTTTGGCTGAATAATGAATTGGTGTAGCAGCACCAGTTTCACAGACTTTGTAACAGACTGTGGAAGTCAAGCAGCATCTAAGTCCTGAGAAAAAGCGTTCTACCCCCAAATCAATTTACATTGTAACCCTCAAATATGGTCATGAGCTCTGGGTAGTGACTGAAAGAACAACAGTGTGAGTACAAACAGCCAAATAAAGGTTCCTGTGCAGACTTTCAGTGACAGGGTGTAGTGCTTGGGAATTACAACAGGACCTCACATGAGAATTGCTGCTTATCTGGATTGACAGAATATACAGTAGCTACAGTGCTTTGGGTATGTTGTTTGAATGCTCCCTTGGTGCCTTGTACAGAAGGCATTCAAGACATTGCCTACTGGTAGAAGACTCAGAAAAGACTATATGGATTATACATCTCAACTGGTGGGGGAGTGGCTGGGACTTTTCCCAAAATGCCTTGGAAGAAGTTGCTGAGGTTCATCTAAGCTTAGTGTGTTACCATCGCAACTCTCATGAGGATAAGCGGAGTGAAAGCAGGTGAATATAAGGAAGTGACATCTTCTGTCCAAATAAATAGTCAGTCATGACTGTTATACTAGGGTTTCCGTTTCACATACACAAAACATTTCTGTAAACAGTACAAGTATTTTTTCTAGTATTAAAATATGAAAGCCTGTGTTTTTGACCCAAACTAGAATCTCTCAATTATCTTCAGATATTACAGCAGCAACTTCAAGGTCCTTCTGTGACTTCAGATGGTCACAACAGACAACATTTTCACTCAAATATGCAGATCTTAAAAGGCAAACCAAAATAGTTAGGCAGGCACAGACTTATTTACCTGAGAACGGAGAAGACACGGGCCATCTTTCCAATCGCTCTGATTTTGTTCCTAATAATTTCCTTTCTGGCAGCAGCTTTACCTACTTGTAAAGAGACAACAGTGAGTCAAAGCTGAGCAGTGATAATCAGCAGGTGTCAGAAAGAAAGCACACATTGGGACTTGTCTCAATGGAACATGTTGATCATTCCACACATGCTCAGTGCCCAACAGGACTTGGTAAAGTAAGGCCGCATTAATTCACAACAGTAGAGTGTGTTAGAATCCACAACTGTACAAAGGACAAAGGCACTGCACTCCTACTGTCTTTATAAAATGTGGTGGGAAATGAGCTAGCCTTGCATTTTTTAATTAATAAAGCAAAAGCTTTCTAGGGCTTTGGATTGCATCCTAAATGCATCATGGAGGGAGGAGGGAAATTTTGCAAACTGATGTGTGTATTTAACATCACATTTCAGACTGTACCCCCATACTCTATTTGATATTATAATACCCTGCTTACAGAAACTGAACTTTGTCATGTATTTGTGTTACTCAGCTGTGCAATTAATCTTAGTTCAGATTGAGAACTGTTTTTCAGAAAATAAAATCTGCCCTTCAGAAAGCTACCGGTCTTCCTTAACCTTGGAGTTCACCACAACTCCTCTCCATGCAAAAGTACAATACACGTTGCTTTTAATTTTAAGAACAGCTCTGCTTCATTTGGGAAACTTACTAAGACAATAATGGGCCTGTCTTATAGTGCCATTGGTTAATCTGATGTACCAGAAGTTCTACGTAACTTAAGAATTACTTTTACGTATAAAATATATATTTTTTTTTATAGATATATATATAGATATATATATATATATATATATATATATATATATTTTTTAAACCAAGAACTAATACTGTTAGGTTGTTGGAGGTGTGTGCTCTTCAACATGCTATATACAATTGCCCATGAGTGAAACATTCCTGCTGGAGATGAATTTATTATTTTCATTGTGACTGACTTGAGTTTGTTGATGGTTATTGCAAAATACAATTATACAGTAAACTGAATGCTTATGAATTGAATCAGTAGGAATAATAGGAATTTTGGGTATGTATTATTATCATTATTAGATGTTTAACATTTTCCTTTGTCAAAGTCATTAAGTCAAGCATTCCTTTTTGTTTTTCATCAGTTTTATGTTCAAGCTTCTTTATTTTTTGTGATTTTTTTTTTTTTTTTTTTTAAATATGCATTTACACTAAAAGCCATAGCCAGACAGTAAAGGCCTCACACTGAATTATGTTTTGGTTTAACTTAATGCAAACAGCAATGACATTTACAGGCTGCACATTTGCACAGCCCATGCAATAAAGAGAACGTTTTTAGTTTTGGGATTGTTTTCTCCAAGTAAATGTACTGTAGTGGGCAGAGAAAAGGAGCCATAGGTGTCTCAGATGTAGACAACCAAGGGAAGAACTTTTTATGAAGGAGTGAGGCTTAAAACAGGAGAGAAGTAAGGATTGTTCAGAAGTGAAATGAAATATCATCAACTACATACGGTGTCCAGCTCTTCTCCCAAAGGCCGTGGAGTACCCACCCATTAACTGAGCTACGCCAGCATTTAAACTGTTGCTCCAGGCTTGTCTTGAACTTGGAGGACAACACATCCCCCTCTACTTCTTCCTGTATCCCTCTTCTTTTTGCTTCTGGCAATGCAACACTTAAGGTCACAGCCACAAAACATACCACCCGCGTTTATTGACCTGACCAAATCTTCCATGAGCTTCACCGACTTTTCCTCCTTCCATTTCACAGCTTACTCTAAATGCTAAACACGACCCCATCTCTTTTTCCTGTCCAGAACTCGTCCCCTTCTTCACTTATCCATCTACCCTATTGTTCATTGTGAGAATTGTGCACCCTGCCAATCGTTACTGTTGGTGGGCTTCATCTGCATAAACCAGCAAATAGGGTCAGCTAAATTTTTAATGAAATTTTTATACAATTAATCAAAGCATTTTTTTTAAATAGTTGGGGATAGAGTTTTTTTTTTTTGTTGGAGTGGTTGTTTTACCCAAAAATGCAGATATATTAAAATGTCCTCTCTTAGCAGATGCATACTGCCATAGATATACAATCCTGCCAAATTTCAGTTTTTAAATTAAAATAATAATTCTTAACATTGATATTAATTTATAAGGCACTTTTCTAATTACTCGGACTGCTTTACATAAGAGTGTGGTGAACCACTTCATCCGCCATCAATGTTTAGTACTCGCCTAGATGATGCGATGGTAGCCATTTTGCACCAGTACGCTCACCAAACATTAACTATTAGGTGATGAAGGGATGCGAGAGAGAGCCAGATAGGAACAGGGGATGATTACAGGGCCAGAATGAGTAGGCCATTGTGAGCAATTTAGACAGGACATTTGAGTACACCCTACTGTTTATGAATGATGTCCACTGACCTTTGATAAGTACAGATAGTCAGGAGCTTGGTTTTACATGTCATTCGAAGAACGGCACCATTTGTACAGCACAGTGTCCCCATCACTGCACTGGAAAATTGGGATCCACACACAGACCACAGGGTAAGCACACCCTACTGGCCTCTCCAGCAGCAACCCAAGCTTTTCCTAGATGGTCTCCCATCCAAGTACTTCCTGGGCCTGACCATGTTTGGCTTCAGGTGGATTACCGCTAAAATTTCTCAAAGCACTTGCTTTAGAATGGGTGTGACATGACATTAGATATGTTACAGTTTGGGCAACTACAGCAACAGGAAGGAAGTATCCTGCTCTTTTTAAGCTCATATCATTCTAGCACTCAGGGCACTTGGTGTAAACATCCAGATTTACATCAAGTACAATGTGTACCCTCCTCGTGTTCTTTTTAAAAAAAATCTTATTCTGTTATGCTTGTATAAATGTAGTAAGAAAAAATGAGGCTGGAAGTTGGGAGAGAAGGGGTGTTTTGATCTGGAGTGCTAGTGTCAAAGAGAATCTAAAGGCCCATTAACTCCTGGGATTTCTTACATATTTTAGTGTTAATGGGCACATTAAAAACTTTGCTTGTTGTCAATACAAAATGCAACACTAAATCAGCATTGTTCAGCGGAAATGCTTTTGGAATTTCTGTTAATTCATCTAACACCCTGAGAAAGGTTAGAAACTCCAAAGGTTACAAAAATATTCTGCCTCAGTAGACTGAGGCTACTACACTGTGGATTTACACTGGTCACAGATAACTGTGTCTTGGTAATTTGGTGTGCAGAAAAAACACTAAATCGTTCATTTTTGGTAATAGTTACAAAAACTTTAACTTGGGTTAATTAAATTAATATAAGCATATCACCTTGTGAAATGAAATGAAAATAAAAGCTGGGGAATCCCAAGAGTGCAGTGCTGGGTGATAAAGATTTTCATTTCAAGCAAACTGTGGTTAGTCTACTCTTGTAACTGAACTAAACATTATTTGCATACGTGCATTCCAAGCAGTGTGGCAGTGTAAGTTTAGCTTTTCCTAGAAATATTAAAAGATCATAAACTGTATAGTATTTTCTAGCACTTATTTGTTCTGCATCACTCACCTTTGTCTAAATTGGTCCAAAAATAGTCAAGTTTCTGGTGAGCAGAGGGAGAAACAAATAACTATACTTGCTTTAAATTGGACCAGTGTTTTCTAATCAGACATTTTGCTCAGTACTTTAAAACACAAATATCAGGGTAAATTGTAAGTGCTTGTATTTAATAGGAAAGTAAAATTTACACTGTTGTAGATGCAAGATACTGAAAGAGACAAAAGGCAGCACAAGAGCTTGTTTTGTTTAAGAGACAACTAGCAATGAAAACTGTTGGGATGGGTTTTTGTCTTCACCCCCCTAAAATATTCATAAACTCTATGCTAAATAAATATTTAGACCACATATGCTGTATACATAAATATTCCATCACACACAAATGTGCATGCTGCCACACTACATACACATTACATGAAAGGGATTGTGGAAGGACATGTGGCTAAAAAGGTACAAAATGGTTTATGTTGCAGACTACCTGTCACTACAGACATTTCATGGAGTTAAAGTGGAACTGACAAACACGCCTTTTACTCGTGTTCCTCAAGCTAGTCTGCATCACTTTTCCTCAGAGAACATATTGTTATAGTTTCTAAAAAAAAATGTATTCACCCTATTAAGAGTTTTTATATTTCACTATACAACAATCTTTTTCTGTTTTATACTTGCTATTAACTTCGACCACATAGTGGAAATCTTCTGTTGGGTCAGTGTCACAAAAGTCAAATTCAATGTGGTATAACAATAAAAACACAGTCTCCATGAAGGGGGAATACTTTTATAGGCACTTACACTCACATCAAGCAGACTAGACCAAAATTTGAAGTGGCTCAAAAATCATTTTTGTTTCATGATCCCATGCTCACCAGAAACCAGACAGCTGGATTCCATTGAAATGACAAATACAATGCAATGGCCATGTTAATAGAGACAATTAAAAATATTAACAGAGTTTGACTCAAGAGATCTTCCCTTAAATATGTCCAGCACATTTATAACAAAGATGTACTTTGAAATAAAATGTATGGCTATATGAAAGCCTTCAGAATGCAGTACCAGTTTTGTCAGGATTAGACCAGTTACACCAGCAGATCACCACAGGTGCCATTCTTCCTCCTGTAACTTATGCAACTATAGTCTGCTTTTAATTCGGTTTATTAGCTTTTGAGCATCACACAATATAGTAGGAGTTAGAATATTAAACATTAACATTTAGCAAGTAGGCAGGAAAAAAATGAAATCGAGTTTGGAACTTTAAATAATTAGTCAAGCTTAAATTATTGTGAAGGGAATATAAAACATGCAGAAAGAGGGAACAGAATTTGGGCTCATAAAAAAAAGAATTCAAAAGTAAATGTAAATAAAGCATTTTACTGTGTTTATCCCCTTCAAGGTAATTATCATAACATGCTTAAAATAAATTTACCTTGCCTACATATTTTGGCCTTTTTTGGCTATAGTACAAGAAATTTAACCCAAACCCCCACAGTTGCTATAACGGACACCTTTGATCTTTTTTTATTTCCACACAGACATTGCAAACTTTAAGAATTTTGAAGTTACATGTCAGTTTCACTAATTGCCAGCCTGATTGCCAAATGTTTAAACACAGTTCCCCTGCATGTAATGAAAAGACAACAACCAAAATTATAAACTGATGACGCCTTCCAAGGTAATGTTTACTACTGCGTGATGCCACTGCTGATGTACATTGCCTGGATGCTGTCATCATTTCAGAGGTCATCACCATAAATTTATATGTTAAGAGCATCAAGGCATGAAATCTCACATTTAATAGTTTACAATTAGATTTGGTTTTCCTTAAGTAGTGCATTAGATTTTCCTTATGGTAGACAACTTAATATTAATCATTAAAAAAAGACACAAATCCCCCAGTTTAATTAAAAAAAAAAAATCATCTTTGCGCTCTCAACATACAAAAAGAATATTACATTCTTATTTAATTAAAAAAAGAAAGTAGTACTGAAACATATCACATGAAACAATAAAACGTATATTCATACATTAGAGTATATCAAAAATTATACCCATAACCTTAGTTTTTGATTTGTAAGATCTTCAAATAAGTAAAATGCTGCTTATTGCACAACATTAAGCAGTAAGTTTACATAAATCATAGGACAGACACCTACATGCTTGTATTAGGTTATTTGAACATGTTTTTATTTATAAGCATTGTATTTTGTATATTTATTCATTGGCAATTTATAAGATGTTTGTTCATTCCATCATTTATTCATTCTCAAACCAGCTTAATCCATTTGAGGGTTGCTGGGAGTCAGAGAGTATCCCAGCAGCCCTGGGTGCAAGGAAAACAACCCTGGACAGGACATCAGCCAATTTAAAGCTGTCTATTTAAAAATATTAAAAATAAGAAAGAAAAAACATTTGCCAACTTGTACTTTATTAAGCCACTCTCAGCGATTACAATTAATCGCTCTGGCAGTGACATTAAAGGCAAGAAAATAGACACCAATAGGCTGTATATGTGCTTGCAATCGGGAGAAAAAATGGATGGGAAAAGTGGCTTTGAAAAAAGCATGGTGGGGTGAGCCTGTCATACAGGGAAGGAGCACAGGCAGTACTTAGAATGGGATACTTCCCCAAAAAAATCATGTCAGTTAAGGTTGTGTGTTGGGAAAAGGGGTCAAGGATAAAAAACTACTTGTGTAGAACAGACGGAGAAGTTAGTCAACTAATAGTTTAGTGCTTCAGGTGTCCTCACCAAGGCACAGCAGAAGGTACAACTCATTGTATCTTGTCAAGACCGGAGTATGGCAGCCAGTGCTGTGAGTTGTCAAAAAAAAAAAAAAAAGAAAGGAGTTGCAACTTCAATGTGCAGAGAACTACAAACATCAGGGGCCTCATGCATAACGCCGTGTGTAGAATTCACACTATAACATGACGTAAGCACAAAAGCAGAAATGTGCTTACACACCAAAAAATCCAGATGCATAAATCTGTGTGTTCGCCAGCTTCCACATTCTTCTGCTACATAAATCCCAGTCAGTGTGAAAAGTGACACATGTGCACGCGCCTGCTGTCCCGCCCGTCTCCTCCCAGAATTACGCCTCTTTGAATATGCAAATCAATATAAATAGCCCTTAAGCTCAGCGTTCTGTGAAAAGGCAATGGCAAAAGCACGGGGGGAAATAGAAGAATTTCAGCGAACAGTGGTATAAACAACAAAAGGAAGTTGATCGAGTGACAGAGTGTCGGAGAAACTCGAAAGCTCAAGTTGACAAAGTAGTACAGTGCCCGAAATAATAAAAAGAAGTTGTCAGATATCAAAGTCGCTGTGAAAAGGCGAGTTGTAGCCCACCATCTGAGTGTCATAAGATAGCTTATTAGGGTACAGAGAAAAGAATAAAAAATAGGGACACAGTGGGGAAAAAAGCACGAAATGTCAACTTTAATCTCGAAATTTCCACTTTAATGACAAAATAAACTACGGAATTAAAGTAAAACATCATAAACTTCATCTTAAAATCGTTTACTAGTTTCTCAAATCCCTTTGTAACTAAAGTAGGACGTTAAATGCTTTGTTTTGTATTTGATCTATGTGCTTTATGTGTGTGAATCACTACGTGCTTCTGGGCTTTCTCTTCCTCCAACAGGACACAGAATCCATTACATTTGTAATATTACTGCTCTCTGAATAATTAAAATACTGAGATGTTTACATTATATCATTTTCATGATGATAGGAGTTAAATCATGTTATTAAACATGGGAACATGGTGGTGCAGTAATTGCTCCTGCCTCATGCGAGATGCTTGCTTTGACGTGCGCAACCTTCAATGAAATAATTTGTTGCAGCAGTACTGTCTGTTTCAAACGTACTAACCTCCAATTCCTGTCCTTCATTTTCTTACTCCAAATACCCAATCGCCACACAATCAGCTCTGTAATAGACGTTAAGCTATCCGTAAGCTTAGAACGCCGATTCTTCAAAACTTTTAAGGAACATAGTAGTACATGTTTAATTATTCTATCCATCTATCCTTCCAGTGTCACGCCAGTCCCAGCAAGCATACAGCGCAAGGCAGGAACAATCCGTGAACGGAGCGCTAGCGCTGTGGAACCGTGTCCTGGCATGTTTAATTATTAACAATATAGATTATTTAAATGAAGTTTTATCTGTATAATATAATAAACACATTTTGCTGCATTTCATCTTAAAAATGATATCGTCATCATATGTAAATACGCCCTTTATAAAATAGCTCAGGTTGTGCAATATTATAACTGTAGTGCAAGTTTATAGTGAGGTAATTGTACTTACAAGTACAAACAGTTTAGTGGAAGAACGTGGAAGTTTGCGTAGGCACAGCTTTATGCATCTGGATTTTTCTGTGCGTACGAACATCCCTGCTTTTGTGCTTACGCCATGTTATAGTGTGAGTTCTACGCACGGCGTTATACATGATGCCACCATCCAAAACTAACCATACCTGCAGTAAAGCATAGAGGTGGTAGCATCCTGTTGTGGGGATGTTTCTCTGCAGCAGGGTCTGGGGCACTTGACAGGGTAGAAGTAAAAATGAATAGGGGAAAATACCATCAAATTCTTTGAAGAAAACCTGCTGCCCTCTGCCAGAAAGTTGAAGATGGGAAGAAGGTTCACCTTTCAACAAGGCAACGACCCAAAACACACAGCAAAATTGTCCACACAGTTAATGAAGGACAAGAAAAGTGTGAACATTCTTGTGTGGTCTTGTCAGAGCCCAGACTTAAACCCCATTGAAAATCTATGGAATGTTTTGAAGTTTGCAGTCCATCAACAGACACCATCCAATTTGGCTGAGATTCAACAGTCCTGTAAAGACGAGTGGGCACAGTCTAGATGTGCAAGGTTGGTACAGAAGTATCCCAACAGATTCAAGGCTAGAATTAAAGACAAAAGTGTTTCTACAAAGTACCGACATGGTATTGATATTTTACTATTTATTATTACTATCCCAAACTGTTGCTTATATAACTTTGACTAGGATGTTATAGGTTGCATTGTGTAAATAAAGCTGCAAAAAATCTATATTTTTGCATGTGTTTTCATTTTAGACTGTAAAGCAACAAAATGTGAGTATTTTCAAAAGGGGGTGAATCTTTTCTATACCCACTGTACCATTACAAAGGTGCATTTATTTGTTATAGTTGCTTTTTTTTTCTCTCTGCTTTTTATTGGTAAGATACGTTTGAGATATGATCTCATTCTCAACACTATAGTGCTGGATGGTAAAGCACAGCTTGTACTGAAGACAAGCAAAGATGTGATTCTAAACTATCTTGCACCAAATATATTTGCTGAAATAGTAGTGCACCTCTTCAAAACCATACTTGGTGTGTGAGAATAAGCATAAAAGTAAGCATACAGCAGTAAGTTTTATTTATGGCCTCAAGAGAATCTCAGCTCGTACAGTTTTACTTTATCTGCACTAAACTGTACTGTATGTTGTATTTCTTTCATTTTTGTTCACATTAGTGTTGGGGATGTCCACAGAAAGTGTTTGTGAACTGAGACCTGAGCAGAAAGTTAGTATTGGATTGTTCAGTTTACAAGGGATGGCTGGATTAATCTCTAACAACATCAGCAACGCGCTATCAGCACATGCACCCAGCCTCCCTCTCTCTTTCCCTGTAATTTACAATTTACCCTTGAACATCACAAAAGTAAGTTAAAATAAATAAGCACACACATGCAGACAAAGAATTAAAGACACCAAGACATGCGTTTAATCTTCTCATTCATTTCTTCCATTGCTATTACACACTGTAGCACTTCTAGCACTGGTGTCAGAATAATTCTCTGTAATTTACATTTTTTACTTTGGTTTTATGTTCCTATTTTTAAATGTATGAATGACTATTAAAACAATCAAACAAAAAAGCAAAAGTAACAAAGAAAAAATCATAAAATTCTGAATGCAGTGCTGCTTTACCAGCAACTGCATAGTACCCAAAAGACACAGCACAATGAGTAAAATGATCTAAAGTTACGGGTAGAATGTTAAAAGGTAAGAAATGACCTTAAAATAACATGCAAATGAGGTACAGGAGAGAAAAAAAATGAATCAAAGCAACTACTTCATGCAGATTTTTCCCCACATAAAATTGGAGAAGAACAAAAATAAAGTCAGCACAAAATGTTATGCTACATTTGAAATAGAGTAGAAAATAAACATGCAGAGAAACACAGTAGTCCAGAAATACGGCTTTTAATCCATTAACTTAACTGTACATAAAGAAACAGATGTGGGCTAAACTGTACGTTTTCACACATTGTTGCTCCCACATTAGGTTTCTGTTTGTCAAGTCTTATCTAAAAACATAGCAGTTTTGTCTGGGCTGTACCTTTTCGACTGCCATAAATGAGTTGCTCTTCAGACGAAGAATCCAGAAAAAACAAACGTAATAATGAAAAGAACAAGTGAGTGAATGCATAAACAAGATGAGAAAGAATTTCATTATCTACATCATAAATGAAAAAAAGAGTAGGGATTAGAAGGAAATGAAAGGAAAAAGGTTAAAAATCAAGCTGCAACACGGAAAATATTAGTTCAGCAAAACCAGAGCTATGTGAATGGAACACACTGATGAGTGCACAACAGCGATGACTCCTCTAAAATTCCTCCTTTAATGCAATTCTTCAATGACCCTGCTTTCACCTTAGTCTCCACAGAGGAATGCACCATGTCCCATGTATTCTGCTTCTATTCTATGAGATTTCTGAGCTCAGGACTGTGAAGTAGGTGAGCAAGTGCTGACACTTACCATCACTTAAGGTACACTTAAAGGAATACTCTACCCAAACTGTTACTCAACATGAATTATTTTTATAGATGACTGGAAAAAGTTTTTAATCGCATGTTTTCATGGAGAACAGAGATTATAAAGATCCTGAGGAGTTTGAATGAAGACCCAAATTGAGCAGCAGCAAACAATATCATAATGAACATGAGAAAATATTGAATTATTTGTGTTGTATAAATTAAATGATAGGCGTCTACTCATGTGCTCACAAAGTCTCAAACGTGCATTTTTACTGAAATACTGTTAAGTTTATCATTTATGGAAAAACCTCTCATGCATGACAATGAAGTACACTCAAGAGAGGTGGAGTTTTTTAAATGAAGACCTCCCGTCTCCCATCCTCATTAATTAATGTTCTTCAGTTTGAGAGTTATTGAGTAGTGGGAGCACTGGGTAATGAGCAAAAATCTTTGGCCAAAAATTCAAAAAAATGGAGATGCTTTTAAAAAAATAGTGAACTGAAAAGTTTCTAAATTTTATAAAATGCACTATAAAAAGCAGGAAAAAGTATTTGAAATGACTGATGTGTCTACCCATTGTTTTTAAAATTGTATCAGTTCCCTTAGATATACTGTTACACTTTATTTTATTTTTTTAAAATAATATATGTTACTTTCCTTAATGAAATAAAGAATGTTTCTAACATCCATTTTTTTTGGTTAACACACATTAATATATACCACAGTATCTAACAGTTACATATTTTTGTAGCTTGTACAGTATATTCTCCTTCTTCTGATAATATAGTATACACACTTTCAAAGGGTGCAGGATGAAAACAGTTTAGTACTTCAGTATATAATAGTGGAATACACTCAAGGAAGGCCGTAATTTTATTGTGGAAAAAAATTATGCAAAAATATTTATGAGGAGGATTGGGGAACTGAGGCCTAGTGACTTAGTTCTTCAACTTTAAACTGCACATACTTTATTAAATCACTACCCTCAACTCACTAACCTAATTAAGCAGACTGTTGTGCTAAACCGTATTAGAACATTAGAACACTCTAGACGAGAACAGGCCATTCGGCCCAACAAAGCTCGCCAGTACTATCCACTTATTTCTTCCAAGAAAACATCAAGTCGAGTTTTGAAAGACCCTAACGTCTTACTGTCTACCACACTACTTGGTAGCTTATTCCAAGTTTCTATCGTTCTTTGTGTAAAGAAAAACTTCCTAATGTTTGTGCGAAATTTACCCTTAACAAGTTTCCAACTGTGTCCCCGTGTTCTTGATGAACTCATTTTAAAATAACAGTCTCGATCCACTGCACTAATTCCCTTCATAATTTTAAACACTTCAATCATGTCAACTCTTAATCTTCTTTTGCTTAAACTGTAAAGGCTCAGCTCTTTTAATCTTTCCTCATAATTCAACCCCTGTAGCCCTGGAATCAGCCTAGTCGCTCTTCTCTGGACCTTTTCTAGCGCTGCTATGTCCTTTTTGTAGCCTGGAGACCAAAACTGCACACAGTACTCAAGTTGAGGCCTCACCAGTGCATTATAAAGGTTGAGCATAACCTCCTTGGACTCCACACATCGTGCTATATATCCTAACATTCTGTTAGCCTTCTTAATGGCTTCTGAACACTGTCAGGAAGTCGATAGCTTAGAGTCCACTATGACTCCTAAATCCTTCTCATAAGGTGTACTCTCGATTTTCCGACCGCCCGTTGTGTATTCAAACCTAACATTTTTACTTACAATGTGTAATACTTTACATATATATAAATATTATTTTATTATATATATATATATATATATATATATATATATATATATATATATATATATATATATATATATATATATATATAATATTTTTATATAAAAATAAGTCAGGCTGTTAAATAAGAATGACATTTCCATGACATAATACAAGTAAATGAAGACACAAGTGCTATATTGTTTAAATAAGGCTGATTAGTGAGTCTAAACTGACCCTCTGTAAGTAAGTATGGGTGTGTAAAAACACCCTGCGCTCTAGTGATGTCCTGCCCTGCTTGGCTCCTATTGCTGTTGGAAAGGACACCAACTGTCTGCATCTCTGGATTTAGAAGAGAAGTTGGAAGGACTCCATGTTCTGATGTTATCCGTCAACTATGTGGGAACCATGACATCAATATACAGTAGAAGAATACATCTTCAGAGTAAAGAAAAAAACACTAATTTATGGATAAAATTTTCAAGTATCTATTTTTTAATTATTTTTTTCCTTTCTTTTGAGTTTTTATATAAGCAGTCAAAAAACAAGACAGCCTTTGGTCACTCATACATCACGCAATGTGCAAAAGTGCAAACTAAAGTGTTGTCCAAAATTCAAATTCATAACTCACAAGAGTTAGCAAAAGAATGACACATTAGGTCAAGTACTGAAAAACAAAATTGTCACTCAGCACCTGCTCAGTCAAGGGCACCTGCAGAGAGTGGTAAAACTGACACACAGTTACTGTACCTTCTGTTCAGGACATGCATATCACACTTCCCTGTGGAAAGGCAAACTGTATAACTTAAGATCTGAGCCATCCTGCAGACTCCTGTTTCTCCCTACTTTGTTCTGGCAAAGGTACTGGAGCATTATCACTTGTGACCCTAAATTCAAAGACAGTTTATATCCTTAGGTGAAAAGGCTATTCACAGCATACCTCATGTGTACATCCTATATGGATATTGCATTTAACGTGTACTGTGCCATTCATTGCCAGTTTTTATTGTGCTACTGTCACAAGCCTGTAATTGTACTGTATATACATGACAATAAACTTGTGTTTGAACATGATCAATTATATGTAGGTGAAAACTACATTTTCACACATATAAATAAATTAATCACTGGCTATAAAAGTTTTTATGGTGAACCAACAAAAAATTAGTTCTAATCAATGTTAAAAAGCACATATAGCACAGTAAACGTGTACACTTGGGCTTAAATGTAATAAGTGTCCGAAAGATCTGATGAACTGCAATTAGGCCTTGGAAAACTGTCACTAGTAACACACAACAGAATCAATGCTTAAATGAGCTTATTTAATATGGTCTATTTATGTTTAAAAGATGTCCTTTTTCACACTGCCGAGCTGCTGTTATAGCTTATATTTGTACTTATCTTCCAGTAAACAATTATAAGTATGAAAATATGCAATAGAAATTTTTTCAGCATTGGAATATTAGTATGTTCTTACCGTCTAATTGGTCTTCCCCTTCTGTCATTAATTCATCATCTGAACAGATGCTAAGAACATTTACCAGCATCTCTGTAACTATAAAAACACAGGCAGTTAATTCTCATGTGCAGAAAAGACCAAGCTGTATAGTAAATGGACCTACTAAATAGGCTTAATGAACACTTTCAGCAGTTCCTCAGTCAGCAAAAAAGTTAAGCTTATCAAAAAATCTTATTAAGCATATAGAATAGAGGCTTCCAAGTGTATCAGTAGACTAAGAGAAGTCCTAAAAGATCATGCTTCTGAACACTTCCACTTTCAGATTTCAGAAACCATTAATCAAGGCCAAGTGAATGGCAAAATTAACTGTAAGCACTGTGTAATAATTCGAAACACTTTCTAATAAAATCTTTACCACTTGTATTTCCTCTCGTTCCCCATGAACTGAAATAAGTAATGTTAAAAAGTGCAAATCATAAATATGTAAAATCATGAACCAAACTAAGGTATCATGACATATCAGTGAAGTGTTCACCAAAAATGATTTTGAATTCTACAATCTACAAGGAAAACAGAACATCTTTTTATCTGAACTTGAAACCTCCTCCTGCATTACTGAAAACTAAAGCTCCGTAATGAGACTGTAGAAGAAGAAGTATGACTAAAGAAATACATTATAATAGGATGTCACAGATACAAACACCTTGATTCAAAGCAAGGCACACAAAAACACACTAATACTGTTTCCCAGAGTTTATAAGGAAATATATGTACAGTGGAACCTCGGGTCACGACCGTAATTCGTTCCAAAACTTTGGTCGCGACCCAAAGTAATTTCCCCCATAGGATTGTATGTAAATACAATTAATCCGTTCCAGACCGTACAAGCTGTATGTAAATATATATTTTTTAAAGATTTTTAAGCACAAACATAGTTCATTATACCATAGAATGCACTATGTAATAGTAAACTAAATGTTTACTTACTTCTTCTGTAATGTTTACTTCTTCTGCTTGAGCTCTCTCTCTCTTTCGCTTGCGCTCTCTCTCTCTCGCTGCACAGAGAATGCACAGGGAGAGAC